>NC_135435.1:22014154-22314154 GCF_051991255.1 Vanacampus margaritifer | reverse complement strand
AAAGACCTTTTGAGCAGTGATTCATCTTATTTTACCACGAAAACGGGAGCAGGGGGATTTGTTTTGGTTGATTAAGTCGTGTTGAAACGCTCTGCCATAAAGAAGGATTTTCATGACTTTGAAATATTCACTGCACAGTCAATTGTTTCATCGGTCATGCCCCTATTCGCGCCGAGGTGGTGTCCCCATCAATTCCATTTCGGCATACGTCAGCGCAAATGTACATACTCAGTTAAAAATGTTTTTTATTTTTTTATTTTTTTTTAATCTTTACACTGTGGAATATGATATGTGCCAGACAGATTTGTCTCTGGAGGGCTGAGGGAACATCTGAGTCAGCGGTCTCTGAGGCAAATGCAAACCTCTCCAAAATGCTAATCTTTGATTTCTTCCAGATTAGTGAGACTCAAGCTGATCTCGGGATGCAAGAAACACAAGTAGCTGGCGGCCATCCTATTTTGCCTGAGCATGAGATGAAAAGGAAACTTGGGGCCGCATACTGACTGTTATTGTTGGATTAAAAGAAAATGACAGCCGTGGGAGATGTTGCCAAAGGAGAGCTTTTGGCTCTTCTTTTGTAAGAGTGTTGGTTTTGGTTTGTATCTACCATGTAATGTGTTTTCTGATGAAAACCTTGTATCTCCACTTTAATCATAAAATAAAATACTATCACAAGTGTGTATCTAAACAATCTCGTTTGTTTTGTTTTGAGCGATGAGCAAAGATTGTAAAGACAAAATAGTGCAAAAAGCAAGCCAATTAATTTTATTTTACTAAACCATCTCCATGCCCGTCGCAATTCAAAACGCCATATTTTAGAACTTCCTGTCCTTCCAAACCAGAATTACCGCCTATGACCACATCGCTCGCATTCAGGTTGTTTTGAAGATGAGCAAAGACTCAAGATCAGGGGCGCCAAACTCATATAAGCTCATGGGCCGCATGGAGCAAAATATATTAATAAGTGGGCCGGATCAGTAAAATAATGGTATATCATTTAAAAACAATTGCCGTCAATTATACGCAGATTTTCGCTATTTGTGGGCCAGCCCGGAATTTCAGAGCTCAACTGTAATCAAATTGTTCAAAAAAATAACACAAATGCAAATTGAACATGACAACACTTTGCCTGAAAGAGTTCCGGACATGTTATATCTATCCGTTTTGTATATATATTGTTCCCAGAATGCATTGTGTGGTGCTTTTATAAGGATGTTAATCCTTATCATATGTTTATTATACCGGTAGTTGAATTTGTGTCGTATTTAACACATTTATGTCGGTTTATGATTTTTTTTTTAACAAACCGTAACTTTAGATTTTGTGTAAAATAATGACAACCAGGACAATTCTGTGTACAATTATGAATTTATATGTTTTGATTGTGGCCGGCTGATTACAATTTTTTGTTTTTTGCTTTACAAAATTGTCTCGTGGGCCGGATTAAAACCCTATGCGGGCCTGATCCGTATGTTTGACAACCATGCTCAAGATGGTCAAGACAAGAGCCTATTGCCCTTATTTTGTTTAAGAAAACCAAGTTCCCTTGAAAAAAGCTAAAATCATTTACTAAAGGGGTCAGGGATTTAAAATGGCTCTCAGTCAACTATAGGATAAAATGTAAAGTTCTGCTACCGGTCTATAAATCAATGAATGGTTTAGTTAACAAAATTATATTGAGATATAAACCCAGTAGGGCTCTGAGGTCTGCAAACTTGGGTCACTTAGGGGAGCCCAGAGTTAAAAGCAAACATGGTGACACAGCATTTAGTTGCTATGCTGCACAGAACAGAATTGAAGTCAGCTACAAGTCTGAATCTTTTAAGTCCACATTTCCAGGTTTAAAAAAAAAGCTATTTTAAAGCATGTTTAAAATAATAATTTTAAATAATCACTTTCTTGCACTGTACGTTGTTTTATTAAGCACTCTTTTCATTTTTTGCTTTGTTTTTAAATGCACTTTTCATCATATAAAGCAGATGGTGTTACCTTGTGTATGAAATGTGCTATACAAATAAATCTGCCTTAATGCAGCCTTTAGGGGGGCACAAACCAGTGCAATCTGTAGGCCAGTCCCAAGCCCGAGTAATTGCAGAGGGTTGCATCAGACGGGGTAATCAGCTTAAAACTTTGCCAAAGAATTATGAGTGTTCACTGTAAGAATTCCATAGCCAATCGGTCACGGCCTCAATTAACGGTGGCCACCATCGGTGCCGTTAAGGGCGCTGGTAGAAATTCTGCGAGGGTGGGTCGAAGATAGAGGACAGGTGGAAAAATGTGTTCATACACAGAAGGAGGAGGAAAGCACGTAGTCCAGACCTGAAAGTAGGGAATTTGAAAGTTAGGAAAAGCTAAGTCGCTGGTTGACATGATGATTAGCAGGGTAGATACATATTGTATATTGTCTGCTCAAGAGACCAGGTCGTCTTGCGTAGAGATTTATTTTGATAATGGTTGCTTGTGTACTTTTACTCCTGAAAAGCCAAAAGAAAAATGTGACATTCGAGTTGTCATCCACCAATGTCATACCATCACAATCGATTTGTTGAAAAGCGGCTTGCATATTTTAAAACTGAGACATTGAACCTTTGTGAGAAACGTTGGCAGCTGGTATCAGAAATCTCCTGCTGTTCTTTTTATATTTATTTATTTTTAATGGTATTAGCGACAAAAAAAGGCAAATCCATGACCAGCCCGATTGTCGATGCTGAGGTCACATCTGTTTGTGCCGTTGCCCAAGGTTTGCTCACCAAAAAAAATGAAAGCTTTTAATCCTTTCTGAAAGCGGGTATCAGAGCCGTGTCTCCTCTGTGCTCTGCTTGACAGCCATGTCCGGTATCCAGGCACAGATGGCATGAAAGAAAGCATGAACCATTGAGGGGAAAAAATGGAGGCGTCCACCTCCAGGCTCACGAGGTGGCAGCAGGGTGGAACAAACTCGATGTTCACACCACGGGGATCCAGCTCTGCCGCAACTCGGCTGCCGATGGACTTCTCAAATCAACCACACTCTCTGCTGTACTTTCTTTGCTGTAAGGGACATGAAGTGGCATACTGTCACTGTCCTACGACAACCCCAGTAAGTCAGCTTTATGACCATTCTGACTTGTATAATCCCCGCCAACATTCAGCACCTTTTTACCGCCAAAATAATGACTTATACTAAAATCCTAATGAATGCCGCCAAAAACGTTAATTCACGTTTTTTTTCTTTTTCCAATGGGCAGTGTAACATCTTGTGCAACGCCGGTTTGTGATTGTGGTTTGTGAAATCCCAAAACACATTTGGCAGTAAAAGAGTTAACATTTTCGGAGTATCCAAAATGAGTCGATCACCTTGAATTAGATTAACTCTACAAAGTGTTGGATTAACTCCGCCTTTGCGCCTGCACTTCTCCAGTTTGAGAGCGACAAATCAGCGCCATTTTCCTCCTCCTCATCGCTTATCACTGAGAAGCACTGACATTCAAACAAAAGGGGTTCGAGCCCATGAAGTCATTTTCACTCACCGAAGAGACTGGTCAACAGTAACAGGCTAATTCTCTCTCTCCAAAGGCAGTGTTCTCAACTAGTTGGGTTAAAGTTAAATACAAAGTTGGGACGTTGTTTGCAGCGGTTCATCTTACTTTTGATCACATTGAAGTTATTTACAAAGACCACCGCTCACTTAGGATCCATGATACTGGGGATAAAATCCTACGGTACATTGGAGGCAGCAAGGTTGTACAATTTCGATATATGCACGTCTACCTCTAAATGTACTGAAGGAATCCTCATTTAACTTTGTAATTACATTTTTGATTAATTATGCTCATTATAATAAACAGTTCTGGCTCTGTTCATTTCTGCGAGGTCTCGCTGCACTCAATCTGATTTCAAAATCTGATGGCTAGGTAAAATAGTAATACAATGTCATTGTAAATCTCTTGTTATGTATATCATTAAAAACTAAAAACAGAAATATGTTAGTAACTGATTCTTAAGTGCTAGTTTGTTAGTAGATGGGCCATGTAGAAAGAGAATGTATTTTTGCTATCAATCCAAAATAGAAACAAAATCATCCATCAACCAGGAAGTAGCCTGCTAAGTGCTAACGAACAAACAGACAAATAAAGAAAATATGTTAATGTTGTTTACCTCTTCTTGTCAGAAATTTTAGCTCTACTGGATGCCAGGATATTGAAGTTCTTTTTATCCAGCTATTGCTTCATACTGTGACATTGAATTATAATTTAAATCAAATGGCCAACATGCAGTAGTATTACAAAGTGTATATAAGATCACTGTTAAAAAATCTCTTTAAAAGCGCCAGTGGTTCATGAAAAATGTCAACATTTCAGTCTCACCGTTTCATTAAATTCAACAAAATGGATGTTTGTTTGTCTCCAGCAGGTATGTCGCAGAAACAAACTCATTTGAAATTCAACTTCTCTGCATGTGAGACATCACCTCAGGGAAGTGAAATGGGAGAGTAAAGCAACAAATAGACAATCTGGCAAAGCATTTACTCAGCAAATTGCTACAAGTCTCAGGTGACATATCAATCCTATTAGGTGGAGGAGACTTGTCCCAGGTGCGTAACTCTGCCTCGAAGCGAGCACCCGGAAACACGAGCGTACGCGACGTGAGAGGGGGATGAAGTGCAGTGCAAGGTGGCATTCCCTCATTAGGTGCCACAGAATATGTTGACTAAGCTGGGTTGTTGAAATGACATGTTTGGACGGCCCGGGCCTCTTTACAAAACAGCAATGTAGGAAGTGTTTTATTCATGACTTTTTGACATGTAGCATGTAAAGTGTAATTGTGGAGATGCACCTCATGCATCTCTCTCTCTTTCTTTTTTTTTCTCTCGGTATTAACTGACATACACGTGTACAGAGAAACATTGTTAATCTTTTGACGCTAGCTAAACTGAGCTTTTGTTACATCACGCACGACTGACTGAAAACTGACACAGTCCCGTCAGATCCTTGTGAAAAGCTCTTTTCATCATATTGAAACAAGAACTACTTCCTGCTTCCATGTATAAGAATCATGGGAAATGTAGCCCTACTAGCCTAAGGCTGCGGTTGCTGGTCAGACCCAACGCAAGCTGAGCTTTTCTGCCGGCATATTTTCAGTGTTACTATGCAGAAAAAGTAAACGGCACAGCCAGCTTCCAATAGCTGCCAGGACCGAGCTAATAAGGTTGGAAAATGGTGAGTGTACTAACTTATTTACAGGCTGTTGAACTGTCAACCAAAATAGCATTTAGCATTAGCTAAAGTAATAACACAACCAGATTGACAAGTGATTACATTTGTTATAAATTGCTCCTGGTGAGACTTTATTGTATATTTCATTTTCAGCTAAATGGTAGTGTCCCCGTTTTTAATTTTGAAAATGTGGTCACCTGTCGTTGGCTGGAAGCCAAATAATTTTTGGGTGACTTTAGTCTTTTTCACGGTATCGCACAACCAGATAATTAGATTTTGAGATGACTGGGACAAAATTCCACATGTCTCAGCATTAAGGGGGATCCAGAATTTATTTGATAACTTCATTATTTTTCCATGTACAATTAATATCTGTCAACTGATGATGACATCACCTGTGCTGAGGAAGTAGGTATCAACCAATCATGGCTCAGTTTGCTGACCAAACTCCAGAAAACAGGTGAGCCATGATTGGTCGTTACTTATTTCCTCAGCACAGGTGATGTCATCTTCAGTCGACAGAAAATGAAAAAAATAGTTTTTTAAGGTATTTATTCTACGTGAAATATAATTAAGTTATCAAATTAATTCTTGACTAATTATTAACTTTTTATTGCTGCAAATGGCTCAATGAGTCAAGTGTCCCTTTAAGGCCTATTCTGGCCTAGATAAATGTTTGTTTCTGCCTCTGTTGTGGCTTTGATACGACCGTCCGATGCTGAAAAAAGGTGGAAAATACTGAAAAGAATAGTGCAGTATGTGTATCCATGCATGGACAACTTGTAAATGTAATCAAAGTGAAGTGACGGTGTGCGGAGCAACAGCGGAGTCGGCAAATAATGAAGCACACACACCTGATAATAATGAGTCGGAGGGCTCCATCAGAGGGTGTGAAAGTGCTGAGCGAGGGAAATGAAAGCAAGTCCCTCAGGACTCGTTTGAGAGGAACAAGGTGCTTCGAGCAGCTCAGAGGCCACCAACAAAAATGATTAAAAAATGTACAATTATACATAATTACAGCCTTAAATTTGTGGGCGAAGGGACTCCTTTACCTGCCATATTGGCCCAGGACTCCACTGTGCCACTAATTGCTATTGTCCTACTAGTTTACAGGCATGCCTTCATGTATAGCACAGCTTTCAACATTGACCTGCTTTGAAACTGTTTCAGGAATCAGTGTGGATGGAGAATTGACAGAAATATCCTCAATTAGTACATTAATGGCGGCACGGTGATTGACTGGTTAGCACGTCCGCCTCCCAATGCAAAGGACGTGAGATTGAGTCCGGACTTTGGCCATCCTGGGTGGAGTTTGCATGTTCTCCCCGTGCCAGTGTGGGTTTTCTCCGGGTACTCCGGTTTCCTCCCACATTCCAAAGACATGCAAAAGGCAGGTTAATTGAACACTCTAAATTGTCCCTAGGTGTGATTGTGAGTGTGAATGTTTGTTTCTTCTGTGTGTGCCCTGGATTGTCTGGCAACCAGTTCAGGGTGTACCCCGCCTACTGCCCGAAACCAGCTGGGATAGGCTCCAGCGACCCCGCGACCCTTGTGAGGAATAAGCGGTTAAGAAAATGGATGGATGGATAGTAAATTGATGATGAACAGTTGGTCAGTTAAATATCTTTTTTTAACCCATGTTTCTACGCCAAAACAATGACACCCAGGTGGGCTTCCAGAGCATAGATGTGGCTCAGACATCCGGCGATTAGCACAGTTCAGTGGCGACAGAAGAAAAAAACACTACTACTACTACTACTACTATTAGTACTACTACTACTACTACTACTACTAACACTACTACAACTTCTAGTAGTAGCAGTAGTCATTGTCGTCGTAGTAGTAGCAGTAGTAACAGAAGAAGACAACAAAGAAGACAAAGAGGCAATACAGAAAGCTAGGCTAACTGCTAGCTTATCTGGTACGGCACATTGTAACATTTCTTGTCAGTCAAATTTCACTTGTCCTGAATAAATGACAATTACGTGTTGAGTTCATTTGTGGCTTTTGACTCAAAGAGCAAAGCCTGGCAGCCAACAGAAAGTTTTTGTGCTGTCACCCGCACAGTACGTCGTGTTCTCCGTGTTACTTTCTCCAGTGATATGTGACTTATTTCGCTTCTTATTTATCAGATGTTTTCCTTTGTTCTCGCTGTGTCATTGTTTCCCCCAGTGTTGCCCTGACCCATTTGCTCTGCTCGCTGCAAAATCCAATATTTGTCGATACGCTCCCTGCCTCGCTCTCTGTAAATATATTTTCAAAATCCCATTGATGTTTGCGCCTTTTCCCCCCTCCTCTCCCGTTCTCATTCTCTCTCCGTTGGTGCAAATGGAAGGTTTGTAATGAGATTGATTATTTTAATACAGCCGGGCGGAATCAAGCTCTCCCGCACAAGATACTCCCATTTTCCCTTCCCGCAGTATTTATGAAGTAGCGGAATGAACGCTTCCGTTTTTGTGTCGTGACGCTGTCGGAGAGGACGTGTCAACGGGCGACAAAACTGATTATGTGCGCAGTGAATGATGCTTCCCTGTGACATAAATCCAGCCGTCACTCGATAGAGGAAAATATAAATCTCCGATCCCTTTACACATCATGTCCGAGTGGCTGGAGTCTTAAAACTGCTCTGTCTTTTAGATTAATGTTTATCTGATAGGTTGGCCCTCTCATCTTGTAGCCCTACATCAAAATGGACAGCACTTTTGAAGCTGGGCCAGGGTTCCCCTAATCTGGGACTTTTGGAAACCCTACTCTAGACTATGTGGTGTCAAGCTTCTAGTATTTACTCTTTAATACAGGCATGGTTGTTGTTTTTTGTTGTGTTTTTTAATGCTGCTAAACAGACATAGATTAACAAAAGAAGATTTTGTGTCAGGGTTGTGAGTTAAAGAAATACCTTGAGGCCAAGTGTATCCACAAACTAAAATAAAACGAAAATGTCAGTTGGTAAAAACATACACTTTTATGACTTTTACATTTTGGCCACTAAATGCCCATCTCGTCTATTTCAGGGAAATGGGAAAACAGTGCTGAGGTTTATCACTTGGATATGAATAGCAATGTAGATGACAGAACCAACCAATTGGTCATATTGCCTTGTCGGTAAGGACGGACATGTTGTCTTTAACAGAAGCAATCAGTCACTAATAACTGCAATAATGATGGACATGTAGAGTAACCAATGGCTGTGTGAATACTGAGTAACACAATAATCAATATTCAATTATACCTGGAATGACTGAGACAAAGAAAACCAATGTGAGAAAGAAATGCCCAGTTAGGAGTGCTACCTGTAATGACTGATGTAGGCCAACCAAAATCTGCACAATGAAGACTATGTAACACAAAAGCAGACACTTGAGTAATAACGATGGAAATGTCGATTAACTAACGACTAAATGAAAATGGGGTGGCACAACCTACCAATCAGCAAAGCTGTCTGGAATGATTGACATTTGGACAAACCAAGGACTGTAAGAACAATTAGTGTAGAAGCTACATGTAGGGTTTCCTTCATTTCATTTATGCAAAATTTTATTTGGTCATAATGATAGATTACATGAATTTTGTAATCTATTGCGTGTTCAAATAAATCATAAATGAGATCGATGAAGAAGTTCCTTGCACGTTTTTATTTTAAAAGCTTTTAAAAGACACAGAATCAAGCTCACTCGAAAGTTGGTGATTAGCTCCCAGTGTGTGTTGGATTGTGAATCTTTAGCATCTTTATACAAAAAGGTCTTCCATTGGGACCTGCCCCCGCCCTCCTTTGAATTCTTAGCAGAGTTGTGACATAAAACAGGTACAGTCCATATCTTAGTTACTTCCCGACTTTGGAGTTTTTGATGTAGACAGGCTCTTGCCCTCTGAACCCTATTAGATTTTACGACAGGATGACCTGATGACCAGGAACGCTGATAGTATTTTAAACATCCTCTTTAGATGAGTCAACAGAAACCTTTTAGCCCACTCCTTTCTAACGGAAAGAGAGAGGACGGAGTTCAAACAGAGATCAAAGAAATCATTATCACATCCTCAATACATCTGGTGATTGAGTTAACATAATAATATCTATTTCTACACATGTATAACTAAATTCAAAACAGTTAAAATATCAATTGAAACAGTTAAATGTCAACAATAATAAAAAAGTATTCCTCAAAAGCTCAGTAAAAGTTTTGTTCCTTAGACCCAATGGACCTTGGAAAGGATTTCTGTTTGTCGTCTTCTTCTTTTTGGTTCCAGAATGAGTCCTATTCATTTGGTTCACAAAGTGATTAGTCTGCATTCTAGAGAGACGAATCAACGTCTGCATGACGACTAGAAGATAAGCAAGGACCATTAGTGGTTTTGCCTGCTTTGATTGACATGTTGGATTACCATTGACCGCAGAAGGACTGTGGGAAAGAACCGACCACTCAGCAGTTGTGTCATTTATGGTTTTCATTTAAATTAATGAATGACTAGGTAAACTAGGTGACCAATCAGTCAGTTCTCTGGTTGACCAAATCTGCATGAAGACAATCAATCAGTGGTATGGCCAGTAATGATTAACATGCAAACCAACCAAGGACTGCAGGAACACTAGGTGACCAATCCGTTAAATCATGGCTGTTGCCATTACTGATAAATATGTAGACTAGCCAACATTTGCAAAAAGACTGAGACAGAAGCAACCACAGTCCAGTGGAAGACTACAAACATTAATGATTTTTAGTTCCTAAAAAGAGATGTTGCAGGCGAAAAACAGATGTCTGGTTACCTGAAAACAAGTTCTGCAGTGGAGCTAATACACTCAAAATACGCTCACCATTTGTTTTAGTTGAGGACAGGTTCATATTGTTTCATAATGAGGTCATGACTTGGGCTTGAGAATCGGTGGCCCATGAAACAAATTCTACGGGGCTTCATCATATATTAAAGAGTGATGTAATATGTTTCGATGGCCCTCGGGAGTGTAAAGTCCCAATGGCCTGCTGTACTTTGCAGGAAAGGAGTTGTTCCAGCAGCTACAAATGTCAGCATTAAAACAAGGTAGGAGCGATAGTAGCGCAGGGTCTCAGGGGGATATAGACATATAGTCATTTACGGAGCGCCTTTCTTTATTGCTTTGCTATATGAATCTATACACAAATCTCCCAATATGAGATGAAACAACAAGGCAGAATTGCGCTGTGAGCAACCAAATGAATTGAATTTTGCGTTCGACAAATTGCATCAGGTACCCGGTTCCACTGTGACGATTTAGATGCCTTTCCTATCCATTTATATTTTTGCAGCATATCCCATTGTGAAGCTCATCACTTCACCTCCGGCACAATAAAAGGGTGAACTAATGCACGCCCTGCCCACGCATCTCGAAACATTACACCCTTGTGATCCATTTACATGCTTGGTTCAAGTGTCACTTTGAATTATCCATAACCTCTGATTTTAGAACTATTTATTCAGGTCTAGTGCTTATTTAAGAGGGGGATAAAAAAATCCACAGAATCCCAACAGTTATATATCTCAGGTAGGCCGCATGGTGTGTGAGTGGCTAGAATATCGGTTCAGTAAAGATTTTATTTGGAGTTTTGCCAAATTATGACATCACATGATTCATTGAAGACTCTAAATTAACGTCCATAGCTGCAAATTTTAACATTAATACATATCTCTGTGCCCTGGGATTGGCTGGCAAGCCGTCCAGAATGTGCCTAGCATCTCGCCCAATGCCAGATTAGGCAATGAGCCGTAATGAGTACAAGTACTGTACTATAGAAAACGAATGGATGGCTATCCCAGGTCTTGGTTTTTAACTTGCAGAGAATTCACTCTTCACAGTTTCACAGACAGGGCTCAATGGGGGAGGGGCATATTTGTGTTCGGCAATGTCTCACTTGTATGAGCCATAAATAAGGATCAGCAAATCAGACTGGTGATGAAGCGCTGCTTCCATGAGTGAAAATGCGATCAAAGCTTTTATGGGCGCTTGCTTCATTTTTTACACTCTGGGTTCCCACTTCCACATATAGAGGCAAGGCTTCTTGCCTTCCCACAATCCCCTAGCTCCACCCCTACTGATCACGATGATAACATGGTAACAAAATCCATACTGTGCTTGTCACTGGTCAATCGCAGGACACGTGCAGACCTCAATCTTTCACAGTCACATTCACACCTTCAGTCTTAACTAATGTGCTTGGGGACCAGGTCCCAAACACATTGGTAAAGACTGCAAAATGCCCACAAAAGCACAGGGAGAACATAAAAACTCCACATGAACCCGAGTCCTGATTGTGAAGCAGACATGCAAACAATTCCACTATGATAGCATTACTTGCGAATAACACATTTTACACCCATACAGTACATCCGCCAACTAAGTTTCTTTTGGATGATACCAAGGACAAACACATTCTCGTAACATTTCTTTACAACACAGATGTCACTTGCATAAATAGAGTAGATACAGCATTTTCTGTTTTTTTTTTCCTCCTGTGAAGCTTACACAGAATGCTGAAGTAAATTCATATATTAAGAGTTTTTCTGTAAAAATAGTACTAAAAAAGTTACTAAAATCCTTGATCTGCAAACGTATATACATTCCTATTGCAAGAGGTTGGTCAATATCAAAGTGTGGAATTTGGTACTGAATCAAATTTGACATCCACCATCTTCTGGGTGCCATTTTAGCTGTTGAACCATTTTTACATTTAGTGTGACAGCTAAATGAATCACCATCTGTTACCTTTCAGACACATGGCAACACCAGTTGCTACTTTTAACCTGCAAGCAAAGTGCATCATGGAGCAGTAAGGAGACTGCTCCCTTACTTTAACCCATTAAGGCCGGGAGCGCATTACCGCGTTTCTACCACGAGAGCCGGGAGCGCTCTTGCGCTCTTCTACCTTTAAAGCCGAGGGAGCGGATACGCCATTTTGTTTGGTTTTGATCAATTCTTGGTCTCTTAACCGACGAATTCATCAGAATATACACGAGAGGGTGACGTGGGCCTCGTAGCATGTCTTGGAATTTTATTCGAGCATTCGTGGCTGATGCAGATTCGCGGGAGTTATGAAATAAATGACGTCGATTGACGACAGGAGGACTTCGAATCAGTGTAACCTGTCGACAGCGACATGGATGACGAATAATGCCCACTCGATTCCCCGAGGTTCTTACAACTGTGCTCCAGTGTTGAAGGGAAATATACCCACAGATGTGACACAGTTGTCTGTTGTATTTTCTATCCATCCATCCATTTTCTTAACCTCTTGTCCTCACAAGGGTTGCGGGGGTTGCTGGAGCCAATCCCAGCTGGCTTTGGGCAGTAGGGAGGGTACCTGAACTCGTTGCCAGCCAATCGCAGAGCACGCAGAGACGAACAACCATCCACACTCACAATCACACCTATGGACAATTTGGAGTGTTCAATCAACCTGCCATGCATGTCTTTGGAATGTGGGAGGAAATTGAACCCACGCAAGCACGGGGAGAACATGCAAACTCCAACCAGGAAGGCCGAAGCCCGGACTCGATCTCACGTCCTCTGCACTGGGAGGCGGACGTGCTGACCAGTCATCCACCGTGCCGCCTGTTGAATTTTCTAAAAAAATATATTTTTTGTGTGAACGCCACAGGTGTAAGATCAGAAATGTTTTTGGAATTATGTTTCCATCTGCTTCAGGAGCTGAGGTATCAATCATTTAGTAGGCATTTACAATAATGTTGAACTTCCAGGAAAACGTCAGGTTTTTGGGGGTGACTCAAAAGTCACCCATAGGTTTTAGTAGCATGTTTTGCCAGGTGCTTTAGGCCTTAATGGGTTAACAAGACTGAATCAGATCACTGTTTCATTTTGTTCTGTTGATCATTGCATTGGTTTTATACCCAATTTGACAGCTGCGCTTGAAAATGTCATTTTTAGGTCTTGACTCTGCTTGACGACTTGTGGCTGCGATTGAAAACCTGCCAGTTATAGCATATAAATAAGTGATGCACTTTGGTGACAGTGCACACAAGCGTGCAAAATGCCACTGGATTCTCAATGCAGCTTTGGTGTACATAGGAAATTTACAGTATGGGTTCAGCCTATAGATAGAAATTGCATTTCTAGACACAATTTCCCTGGACTTATAAATAAACAACGCGCTGCATACAAAATAAAACAAAAGCAGATGGGAAAAACAAACGATCGTGTTTACTTCCATTTTGCATCCACCCACCATATGTACAGCGTAATTTCATTATACATGGTGAAATGCTGCGTTAAGAGCAGATGTGTTCTAGGGCACCTCTATGATTTCCTCCATGACACCATTTTCTACCGCTGACATCCTTTCAATGGCGTTACTTAAATCATAGCTAGTGATAAAGTTTGTTTATCCATGTCTTGCTGCAGTAACAAAAGAACCCCCTCGATCATTAACCGTGATTCGAGGATGTGCGATGGCAAGGCTTGCGCATGACCCAGATTGCAAAAATGTTGAAATCGATGAAGCCCCACGTGCAAAGGGAGTGAATTTTTCATTGCGTCATATGGCCGTCGCTGGCGTTGGGGTGGTGTGGGAGGGGGTTCGCAGGCAAACGGGGAGACTAATGAGCGTGTTTCGCTCCGTGTGCTGTGGCTTCTACTTTACTGCTGATAAGTGAAGACATTAGGAGCTACTTTCTAAGAGTAATAAGCAGTTCAGGAAAGCACAGTGCGCACGGACCCTATTCGAGCATGGTGACAATCCTATTAAGAAAACACTGTGTGCTGTTAGTGTGACGCAAATTGGCTACAAGTAGCCTGGCCCATCTCCAGGCATGACTCAAGGTGACGGGACCGCCACAAAGGCACAGAGTTACTGTCAAGATCAATACAGGCATATTGATGGCATAGGGCACACAGCCATTTGTTTAATGCGGTGCTCTGGAATGGAACGAAACAGAAAGGTATAGAAACCGGGACAGTACGGTGTTTGTTTGGGGTAGCAATTGGGGCTGTGCAATTAAATTCAAACGCAATTACAATTTCAATTATTACACTCCACAACTACAAAATCGGCAGAATCATAAAAATAAAAAAAGATTATTAATACAAATTTTGAGTTGTTTAAATTTATACATTTGCACCTTTTTATGTTATTTTCAAATGACAAATTTTCATCCAAAAGGAAATTGCATAATTATAGTGTTTCAAAGAATTTTATTGGTCTTAATATTTTTTATAGTAAAACATTTTCTTGTTTTGTACCGAAGAATAAATGACCGTACTTTTTATGTTCAGGCAACCTAAAACATTTAGTAAGCAACAGATCAGAAAGAAAGACAAGAGGTTTAAATTATTTTTGCTCGAGAGGAGAACGGACAGAGAGTGTGGACACACTTTGCCGTTCCCCTCTCTTTTTATTGGATATTCCCTAGTTACATAGCAGTTGCTGTTCTAAAGGGGATGGGAACACACAACAGCAACCTCAAAGCAGTCATGGATACAAATCATCGTATAATGTAGAGGTTTTTCCATAACAATCAAACACATTGAACCATATCAAGTGGGGAGTGGCAAATATTCCTCAAAAAACAAAACAAAACAAAAAATCATATTGTTGTTGCATTTCATGTTGAGATTAACTATATTGGGCCGCATTATAGAAAATGCTTCTATACAAATACCAGGCTCTGTAGAGTGCCTGCCAATCCATCGAGTGAAATTTAACAACCACGTAAGCATTTTGTTAGCTGCTTATTTCTGAAATTGTGCCTGTAAGAGGCTTGTGACGTCAAATAATAATGGCTTCCAACCCACACCGAGTTTCTCCATTCTACTGTGCGGTTTCTGTGGGTATTCCAACCTTTTCAACCATTACAAAAACACAAAATAATCTAAATCAGGGGTCCCCAACGTGGTGCCCGTGGACACCAGGTAGCCCCCAAGGGTCACATGAGTAGCCTGCGGGACTCTTCTAAAAATAGGTCACCTGTAATTTACCCAACACTTCTAATAGGCCACTCCTCCTGGTTGACAAAAGGTGTAGCATACAGTAATTAATTTGCGGTTTCCGGCATACGTGTGTATTTAGCCCATTTTTGGGGGTGCTTCAAAAAATGTGAATAGCAACCCCAAAATTTTAGAGCTTATTTATAGATATATTTTCACTGTGTGTTCTTTTTTAACACGCTAGAAAATTATCTATAATATATACAGTACATATAAGACATAGAGTTTAAAAGTAATACTGTATAAATATTGGACCTGATATTTGGTCCAGTAAATACATAATACCAGACTGTAAAATGAAATTAGCAAAATCATCAAATTAATTTTACACACAAGGGAAAGATGAATTTACATTGCCAATGTGTGTTCCTGTTATCAATAAAAAAAAATTTTTTTTAATTATTTATTGAAGTAAACTTGGTTTAACAAATAATAGTGATAGATTAAGTATAATTGATAAGTAGTCTAACAAAACGGATAAATAGATGATTAGGGAATGTGTAATAAAAGCCAAAACATCTACTGATAAATTAAAGTATAAGAGAGCCAATGGAAATAAAAACCAAGAACTCCAGACCATGTTCACAATGCAGCCCAATTTCGATTTTTTTTGCCCCTATCCAACATGTGTCTGTTTTTTTTTTCATGCAGTGTGAACAATAAGCTAAAATTCCGATTTCTTCTTCTTCTCTATGAATCAAATATGTATGCGATGCGTCTGCATATGAACGCAAAGTTGTTTTGAGTAACATTGTCGAATTTGTCTTTGTTTCCATTTGAAATATGAAATGTTAAGTTGACATAGTTGGGTTATTTTTGACCCAACTTTTTTTAGAGTGTATAAATATGCAAACAAGTAAGTAATGTTTTTTTGTTTTTTTATTGAAATGTAAATCTATACAATAACCTTGTATACTTCATGAAATTTGTTGATAAGGTCACACTATTAGGGATTTGTCATTCAAAGCATCTTAATTGCGAAAGTTTGTGCCTAAGTGACACCCATTGAAAAGTTTTTATTTTTTTTTATAGGGGGAGGGGGGAATAATTTCATGCATTATATATAGATTTAAATTAAAAAAAATTCTGCCAAAAGTCGGTACATTATTTTTAAGTGTACTGAAAGTTGTGGACTGTCTCAATTTACAATTGGGGGTTGCTGATTTTACAGATGCAAACTTGAAATGAATCTGTCATACACGAGTTATATTTCACACCAATCAGCGCTGATGAGGACGCTGGTGATCGAGCAGTCAATGTTGCTAATCTGTGCGAAGCGGGGAAAAGATAAGTGAATCTTCTAACGATGATTATCGCAATACAACACAGTGACAACATAATGATGATGGTAAGTAAAATGGCCCCGGCTCTTCTCATCTGTGACTTTATCTTCCATGTTCTCTAATTAAATCTGCAGTGTTTTGGAATTATGGAGGTGAAGCAGACAAGATACGGATCGTTTTCAAGAAAAAAAAAAAACTGGCAACAGTGCAAGAAAAGATGTGACGGGAGCGGAGCGCGTCACTTAAAGTGATCAACACATGACAAATTTCCAAACGAAGACACGATTTGACACAATGTCGAGTCGGGGATGAAAAAGATCTGACAAATTAATCCGTCAAAGTTTTCTGAATAATCCTCTTCAAAAGCTTTCAATAAGCCAAAGGAGCATTGCTGACACTTGCATCATTTTTTATTTTCTCGCTCTAATTGGCACCGCCAAAGTATTTTTTTGGAGGACGGGGACCAAGAAAACACAGTGACGCACAAACGACAACGGAACAATGGCCCGGCTGGCGGTGCTGTACTTGAAACGGGAGGGAGTGTTTTCCACTTTTGATGCATTCCGTGCCCCGTGTGACAGTCTGGGATCCCGTTGAGGAAAAAATCCCACAATCCCTTGCCACAATGGCGAGAGACAGAACGCTATCACAGGTCAGTGCTTGCCTAATGAAATGAATTATAGTTCATATCTGTGGAACTGAGCTTGTGTTCTTTGTATTCTATTCTTACGCTAAAACTTTTATCTTTTAATGCAACCATTCATCTCATTGTCTAACACGGACGGGTAAAAAAATATATATATAACAGCATCCCATTTCCTCACAATGGTGAATAAATCATAGAATCCAGCTGGAATCCTTCAACGTGCTGTCCTCTAAGCTATTGTAAAGTCTTTGGTCAGAAAACACTCTCTCTTTGTCCTCAAGGAAAATTGATACTGTAGGTATTGCAAAAATGCTTTCAAGTCATTCAAAGATAACTCGCCGTATTACACAGTATAAACTCATCATTTTTATGGCGAAACCAAAGCTAGTAGCACATGAGTGATATTTTGGAGAAAGGGGAAGGTTGGAGTCATTAGTAGTAAAGTAGAATACATGCATGCCAGATCCACCACACCAACATCTATCGAAACTCAAACACAATCTGCTTCTTCCTCTGGTCGTTGAATCGGTGGAGGCTGATGTCTGTGGATCTCACTCTGCTTCATCTATCCTTCCTTCCTTTCCTTAGTCTTTCCTTTGGTCTCTTGAGGTCTCCCTAATTTGTTGGAATTTAGATGTTTCTGGGGTTGGTGAAAGACTCTGGTTGGTAACCCGGTGGGTAGAAGGTAATGTCTGGTCGGTGCTGGATTTCACTTTCCTTTCTTTTCTTTGATCCTTCCTCGGGTCTCCTGACGGCCTCACGACTCTGGCTGGATTCTGAAGTGTTCGGTTTAGGTGAACGGTATGGGATTTTTTAATAGGTTTGAGGTGAACTAATGAATACACACGCACACATACTCACCCACATACAAAAAAATAAATAATTAAAAATTTAAATAAATAAAAAAGAGAGCAATGATGATGACATGTCAAATCGTTAAAATTACCGAATGAACAATACTGAGCTCTCCAGAAAAAAAAAAAGTAGTAAAATAGCATGAAGACCAACTTCACAATAAAACCTGAGCTACAGTAGTCCAGTTACAAACACAGCTAGTGCTGTCACTATCGAATATTTTTAGAATCCATAAATCTATCAATTATTTAACCAATTAATCGACTAATCAGATTCATTTTCTTTTTTTTTTTTTTACTTGATTACTGTTTATTAACCAGTGATTGGTGGTTATTTCGTATTTTGTATTCAGATAGTGATTTAAAAAAATCTGGAATGATGTTGTACTATGTTACTGGTTCGGTTATTGTTTTCCAAAGTAAAAACAGATGTTTGTAAATGTCTTATTTTGATTAATTTTTAATTTGATTTGAACGAAAAATGTTCTATGATATTAAATAAATGCGAAAAATATATTATAAAAAAATACATGTTGAATATTTCAACATTGGGTGCATGTGTTTGTGTCACAGTGTGTTTGATTGCTAAAAATAACATGTCCCATTTGTTAATTTTTCCCCCTGGTTTAAAATCAATGCCGGTAGCCAAAAGAACGATTTCATATCTCTGTTTCTCCGATTAAAGCAACCGTAGTCCGTGCAGAAGTTTACCATTGCATTTGTCGCAGATTACCCCATGGGCAGTATTTTATTTTGAAATGGCTTGGTCAGAACCAACAAAAAGCCAAAAAATGGTCACAATAACGCCTAGGGGTTAAGAAACTGTTTCGCCTATTTTCGATGTCTCACTAACTGATTTCTCATTCACTCACGATGGCGGCCTGTCCTCCAGCATGGACGTCTTACTAGAAGAGTCTATAGGGAGTCCTCAAGTTGGTCAGTCCCCGGCCATGTCATACCAAACACTATGAAAATGGGACCCATTTGCCTCCCTGCTTGACACTCAGCATTACAGGTTGGAATTGGGGGGTTAGATCACCAAATGATCACTGAGCGCAAGCTCTTGCTGCTGCTCACCGCTCCTTCAGAGTATGGGTCAAATGCAGAGAACAAATTTCACCACACTTAGATGGGCGTGACAATCAGCGGTCCTTTGACCTTTAACCTTGACTGAGAACAAAACTGGGCCTGGGCGTCGGCAAAACAAATCCTGTTTGTCGGGGACATGCGACTAGGGCTGGGTTTAAAGAAATCAAATAATCAATATTGGATCGATTTTCATTTTCAAGCCTGATATGGATTCATTAAACCATGATTGATTTTTTTGTATCTTAAGTTTTTTTTTTTAAATGTACTGTTCGCATGAATTTAAAAATATTTTCTTACATTTATGAAATTCCTGATTTATTACACTTTAAAACGATTCAGAATCATTTTCATTTATTTACTATTAAATTTGAATTGTGAAAAATATTTTAATTTCATCTTAATCAACAATTAAGTGAATACGTGTTACTTCGTTTAATAAACTAAAATATTTGCCAAAAATGTTTCTTGATACATAATTAATCAACATCAGTCGAAATGATCTGAACTCTTATGAATCGAAATCGAATCGATTGAGGAAATTAGAATTGATACCCATCCCTACATGCGACAATTAATAGTGGTTGACGGGGGCGGGGGAACGACCCGAAAATGCACCTGCCATTTTGGAAACTCCCTGATGGGGCAAAAAAAGAAATATTTTGTGAAAATAATTTTTTGGTACAAACTCGACAATACGTTTTGGAATATAGAAGTTACCTGGCAAGCATAATAACCCGTCATTGACCAATATCCAGGACTCTCTCTATTACTAAGTGTCACTCAATTAATACAATAGTATCTCAAGCAGTCAATAATCTTGCCGCTGTGGATTTGTTCTAAATATCTCACAGATAATTCTGCGGCGTCGACACATCACATCACTAAATATTATTGCCATCAAAGCCCCAGAATTCAAGTCGAAGGAGCTTAAGCAAAGACCCCCTCGACACAAACATGGAAGCAAATTCCTTCTTTAAGTGGCTTGTCGCTTTAAAAGAATTAAAAACGTTTTTTAACGAGCGGATGGGCATCACATTACGCATTCAATAGTCACATTAGCGGCAATGATACGCAAAGGCGACCATAACTGCAAATGTCAAGCGGCTACATTCACAAACGATATTTACACTGATTGTGATGTGCTGCGGGTCCATAAAGCTAAAAGACAGTCATGTTTGAGTGAGTGCGTTGGCAGTAAGCAGACACCGCTGGAGATAACAATCACAGCAGCAAGTCTTGTGTGTACATTTGGCCGGTGACCAGCCGAGGGTGTGACACCGACTTTCGTCCAAAGTCATTTTTGATGGGCTCCGGAACACCCGAGTGAGGACAGACGCTATCGGAAATGGATGGACGGATAAAGTTTTCGATACTCACATATAGGGCCCGACCGATATTGAGGCCAATACGGATTTTTGGCAGAAAAAAATACAGATTACCGATTAATCTGCCAAATATTTTAAAATTTTTATATAATGCATAAAATTAACCCCCCCCCCCCCCCCATTCCTTTTCAAGTCCATAGTATGACCTTAACAAATTTCATGAAAATTTATACTGCTAGAGCTGCAAAGTGTCATCGTAGCGTCATGTCCATTCATCGCTTCATTTTGAACAGTTGAACATTATTGCTTTTGTCAAGCACAAATTATGTTGTAAATATTGTGTGAAAATACTCATTTTCATTCTAAGTATTCACATTTACTTTTAGATATTTTTTATCTTGTGTTCTTTTCACGAGTCTTGGGACTTACTGTGCTCGTTCTGTGCCATTTCATGTGGAAATGTGTGTTAAGGCAAAAAAAAAAAAATACTTGGATGTTTGCATCCTTGAAATATCAACTATAAATATAAATTGAAAAGACAATGACAAAATAAAACTGTAAGAAAGTGAAAAAAGAATAGAAATATAAAATAATAGCAACTGAAAAAAATAGTGTCTGTTCCTGTGCGTTTTGGCCTCTTGGGGGCAGTGTGCTGCCGTGAATCCATGGCGTTACGTTTGGATTATATTAAAACAACTCGTTTTTCACACATTGGGAAGAATTTGTTCTCTTACCTGCGGGTATTTGTTCCCACGACATTTGTGTGTGTGAATATTCGTTAATTGAAAGAAAAACACTGGCCAAGTCGATGCTAACTTCCGGTTAGCATTTGAATGTAATCCTCCCTTCGCTTTTAGCTTTAGCGCTAGGCTAACAATGTTTTAAAAACGAAACTTAGTTTAGTTTAACAGTAAACTCTTAACTGGGGTGTCATTAAACAACTTAAAGGACACTTTGAGACAACAGAATAACACGCTACACACTTGCTAGTTGCTAATGCCACACAAGCAAAACGGTGCATTCAGGGTACTTTCCTAGCATTGGAAAGTTTGTTTTTCTGTGATTATAACGTTTTAAGGGGAAAATAATCGGCCATTTGGCCCAATTGGCCGATTGTTTGTCTTATTTCATATTTCTTGAAGCCACATCCGCTGTTATGAAGGTATCTGTGTGTGTTTTAGAAGTATTCACTGTTGCCTCTCGGGTGCTCAGCCTTGAATATTCCACAGACAGAGTGCTAACTGAAATATTTCCCGATAATTTATGAAAAAGCAAAAGTGGGGGCCCTTCGGGGAATAAAAGTGATTATATATATTATTTTTGCTTCCTGCAGACGTAACACTTTACACTCGCACACACACACGTTTGTGTGTGTGCGAGTGTGTGTTGTTTGAAAGAAAGTAATCAAGCAATGACTTATTGGTCATAAAGTTGGATCTGGAGACATGTTTATGGCTTTATCATATATTGCTGTCATTATTATTTTTGAGGGTAAACCGGGATATGAGACTGGCAAATAATTAAAAAGTTAGTGTGTAAAACACATCCCTCATTCATATTATTAGTTTCTGCATGATCGTATATCAAAAACACTTTGCACATAACTAACCATGCAAACTTTTTATGCATGACTTTGTGTTTTAATTTAACAGCAAAATCATTTACATTTCATACAGGCAGTTTTTGAAGACCAACTAAAATGAAATATTTTCCTAGAGCCTAGAGACTGAGGATTGTTACTTCTTTGATACGAGGATGGACTCTGTAACCTACAGCTTGCGTTTCCTATTTGTGTGTTCTTAAAATAAAAATAATAATAATCCATCAACGTCTATTAAAATTTGCACCTGCTGCTGTAGTCTTATTAATGTGTGGGTTATTTAATTGGTACTATTCAGTTTATTACACATTTACTACATGTTTAGTACATTTTTTTTGCACAAAGAAGAGTGTCAATGCTATGCTTGAATGATGCAATGCCTGAAGATGTTAATTCACAAGAATGGTTATTGTATTTATGATTGGTCCTACTGCATGACGTATATTACATGTGTATTACATTTCTATGTTTTTTATTAGCACAGAAACGATCCCCAGCACTACTTGAATGATGCAATGCAGTGACGTAAATGCACAGTACAGTAATTGGCGCTACCCAGTGATGTTTATTACATGGTTATTACATGCTTCTTATGCTAGTGCCAACTCTAGCTTTAACGTTACACTGATGCACATGCTAGTGAACGTCTAACATATTTGGTTCGCAACTGGTGATAATTAATTTGATCAATGTCTTTATTACATGCTTATAACATGCTAGTCTTCAAAACTAGCATTGGCTAAATCGCTTGATAAATAATGTAATGACTAGTGAAGTAAAAGCACACTATTATTCCTGCAATGAACATTAAAATTGGGATTGGTGTTATTTAGTGACGCTCATTACATTATTTTTTATTTGTTCTAAAGCAAGAATCGACATCACAAGTGAATGAAGCAAGATGCTAACACGTTATATACAACAAGACAATTAAACACAAAAGAGAATTTAACAGAGGTTGTCGTAGGTGGTAATCACTAGTGGTTATTACATATTAATTACACATTTACACAAATCTTGAGGATCAGAGAAGCTTTTCTTATAACAAGCAAGTGCGCCATCAAAACTCTTTCAAACTATTTTCAAATCACAACCAAATGTGTTACTATCAAAAGTGTTTTGATTTAATTTCATATTTCTAATCTGTAATCCAAGGGGCGGGACCTAGAACAGATGTCACAAACTGGCCGACTGTAGTCCAGATCCTAGACATTATGATCTTTTGGTTTGGACATTTGATTTAAAAAAAATCATATAATTCATAATTGGCGCTACCTAGTGATATTTACTAACTGATTACAGTTTATTACATGGTTATTACATGCTTGCGTGCCAACTCTAGCTTTAACTCTAGCTTTAACATTACACTGATGCACAAGCTAGTGAACTATCATATTTGGTTCGCAACTGGTGATAATAAATTTAATCAATGTCTTTATTACATGCTTTTAACATGTTATTCTTCAAAACTAGCATTGACTAGTAGCACAACACTTGGTAAATGATGTAATGACTAGTGAAGCAAAAGCACACTATTATTCCTAACCCTATATTAAAATTGGGTTTGGTGCTATTCAATGATGCTCATTACATGTTAATGTTTATTTGTTCTGAAATGAGAATCGACATCACAAGTGACCAAAGCAAGAAGTTAACAGAGGTTGTCGCAGATGATAATCACTAGTGGGTTGTTACACATTAATTACACATTTATTAACATAAATCTTGAAGATCAGAGAAGCTATTTTTCTAATAAAAAGCTAGTGCGGCATCAAAATTATCAGTCAAACGACAACCAAATAAGTGATTTCAATTTATCGTTCTAACCTGTAATCCACGGTGCGAGGACCTAGAACTGAGGTCACTAACTGGCAGACTGTGATCCAGATCCTAGACATTATGATCTTTTGGACATTTGCTTCAAGACATTTTCTTATAGGCCTTTTTTTTAAAATGTAGCTGAATACACCTGACCTACAAGTATGAAAGTTTATTATGATTATGACTGAAGTCTCTGAAGCGTTGCATTCGTACAGAAGGGTACAAATCTGATTCCCATCCACTCAGACTGAGTGGAAGGATTTGCTCCAGACAAAAGAGTCATTTGCGATTTGAGAGAGAGCGCCGCGCCAAAAGTCTCTAATTTCCACTGTGTTAACGTCGACAATATTATAGCGGTATAATCCTCCGCGGTGACATGTTTTGCGGAAGAATTGGGACGTGCTCTTTTTCCCTTAACTTCTTGGGGTTGTACTGTTCCTTTAACGGCAGAAAACAATCTTAGGAACAACATGAATGTGCTTCACTCAGCCGTTCGCCAGTCCTCGGGGGGCTCGTGACTAGCAACTTGCACCATCAAGAGTAGATGTGGCTTAATTAAACATTGCGAGCAATGTCACGGACCGCAGGGGCCGCCACCACTGCTGCCTTCAAATCACTACTTCCTTCAGTAAACCTAATTTAAGGACAGTGTTCCAGGATATGGCAAAAAAAATGATAATGTTGCGGACTTGCCATGGTTACAGTGTCAGAGTTCTAAGCATTTTTTTCAGTTTCTATGGCATTTAGGTATAGTAGTCATGTTTAATTGGTGTTAGGATTAAGAGGGAATTCCTTTCTCCCTTGTAAAAGATCAACAAACTCTAAACTAGAAAATGTTTGCAAACCCTGATGTATACTAAAACGTGAATTACGCAAAATGTTCACGCACCAAAAACGTAATTTCATACCAATAATTATTCTCTTAACAGAGAGAAATGTGCCCCAATCATTTAAACCCATTACATGTTTATTACACATTTATTACACATTTATTACATTGTTATAAGGTTAACTTTTTGTTTTGGTCAAAAAAAAAAATCAATCAACACATACTTTTGACTTTTCTAAATACTACTTGTCGACTAAGCCCTTCCATGCTTTGCCGTGGATATTATTTTTACAGAGCCAATCCTAAAAGTAGATGAGCCTTTAAAAGCAAGCATTCAGTAACATGAAGCAACATTTTGCACTCAACCCAAAAGTCCCAAAACAAAAAGGCAGAGGAGGAGGTCTGGTCACGGCATTGAGATTCCAGTCAAGCCCATTATCAAGAGATCATTAGAGCCAGCTCAGCCAAGCGGAAAATGGGATGTTCAGCTGTTTTAGTCAAGTTTAAAGGGGCGATTGCTTTTTGCATCAAGAAGTACCAAAAACTGAATGAATTCATCAAAAGTTAAATCATCTATTCCGTGAAAAAATTTGGCCGCTATTTCTTACCGTTTCAGTTACTTTGAGCATTGAAAGCGGTGGTTCGGAAAATGGATGAATGGATGTTTGTTTTTTCAGTTTCATACACCTTAATAATGTGTTCCATAGTACAGTGGTATCTGTGAAGTTAAACGCTCCTAAAGTCAAATAATTCTAGATTTTGCCTCTCAAAACTCTGGGGACTGTATTTCGTGCTATGTTATGTGTGTTAAGACAAAAAAAATAAAATCCTTGGATGTTTGCACCCTTGAATTTTGAGAAAACAAAGTCTTTGAATCTTTGCCATATCAACTTTAAATATAACTTGGAAGGACAATGACAAAATAAAACAAGAAAGTGAAATGAGAATAGAATAACCTAAGATAATAGCAACTGAAAAAACAGTACGAACAAATACTGACTGTTCCTGTGCGTTTTGGCCTTTTGGGGGCAGTGTGGTGCCGTGCATCCATTGTGTACACACTTAAAGTGAGTACAGAAAAAAGTTACTGGACTGGACTGCCTTTGCGTAGTCTTCTCTTACCTGTGGGTTCCCACAGCATTCGTGAGTGAATATTCGTTATTTGAAGGAAAAACATTCCCGAAGTCGATGCTAACGTCCTGTTAGCATTTGAATGGGATCCTCCCTTTGCTTTTAGCGCTAGGCTAACAATGTTTTAAAAACGGCTTAAAGGACACTTAGGAATAGAATAACCAGAACATGTTACACACTTGCTAGTTGCTACGTAAGCAAAAATGGTGCATTCGGGGTACTTTTCACAATGTCGGAAACTTCGGGTTTCTTCGATTATAACGTTTTAAGGGGAAAATAATAAGACATTCGGCCCAATTAGACGATTGTTTTGGCCGGCGTTTGAAGGGCAATAATCGTCCGATTATAATCGGCAGCTGATTAATCGGCCGGGCCCTACTATGCTCATTGGGTCCTTGCCCAGATCTGTGACCTACTGAGATGTTGATACTACTTCAGCTTATATGTCTGGCCGCATGCTGACATCATTGCACCATGATAAATAGCACGTAGATTAAAGAGCACAATTCCGCGTCTCCTAATATGACTGGAGGTCTCATTTGGAGATATGGCTAATCTTTACATGGCTCTTCATCTCCATCACGGCGCCTCTTCTGAAGCCCAAGGGAGACGCCCCAGCGCCCCCCACCCCCGCCCCAACCCACAAGTGACATCCCCATTAGAGCAATCCCGCTGATAAATGCCTTGCAGATAACACACACACACACAAAAAAAAAAGAGGGGGCACTTTCATTTCAACATGCTTCTTCTTAGGCTGCAATCAAAGATTGGCCGAACCTTTAAATCAAAACCGCCGCTCCTTCACACGCTGAGACCGTCACGCGCTGACGATGAATTATGCATCAGGTTAATCAAGGCCTCTCAGCGGACGGCCCATTGATTGATGTCTTGGATACGGCTTGCTTTAAACTTAAAACATGATAGGAACAAGCAGTACTACAGGGGCTCATTCACCTGTTTTAGGCTACGTTTACACTGCCTGATTCCATTTGAGCTATTTTATTGATAGGACTCTTAGTTGCTATTGATCATCTTTTGTTACAAATGGACTAATTTGGCTCTTTTGTGACTGGTGGTGGCTTGCATTTGAGTCCAACTGTTTTTGTACACTGAGTAAAGAAGATGTAGACTGCTACGTAGATTCTTCCGAGCTGCTCTCCACCAGTTTCAGGATGCACAGAAATACATCAGGTGGTTTTATCACTTAACCAGTAGAGGGCAGTCATGCACTAAACATGCCCAGAAGAAGACAGGAACAGGAAGTCATTCACCTCATGCAGCTAACAGCTAGTGCTACACTTGTTTACTGATGGAATAATGTTGAAGCATCATCTGTAAGTGACTTTTAAGACACTATCACATGTGTAATGTTGATATAATAGTGCATATGCGAACTAAATTGTAGTTAGCATTTGTTTACTTTAAGTCGTAATCGCTAGCGTGCTAATGCTAATTGTGATTGCTAACCGTTTAGCATAGACTTGTTTACCTGAAGTGGTAATCGCTAGCGAGCTAATGCTAATCGCGATTGCTAACCGTTTAGCATAGGCTTGTTTACCTGAAGTGGTAATCGCTAGCGAGCTAATGCTTATCGCGATTGCTAACCGTTTAGCATATGGCTTGTTTACCTGAATTGGTCATCGCTAGCAAGCTAATGCTAATCGCGATTGCTAACTGTTTAGCATAGACTTGTTTATTTACCTGAAGTGGTAATCGCTAGCAAGCTAATTGTGATTGTTAACATAATTTTGTTGGTGTTTCACAATGCATAATGTATAGAAGATAAGTTAGGAATACTTATATCTATTCAATTCAATTTATGTAATTAGGGTGTGATACCAGAATGAAATTCAGGCCCAGAATGTTAACGAAAAACAAAAGTAAGGAAGAAAATGAAGTTGCATTAGAAATGCTAAACCAATGAGGGATGTTTTTTTTTTTTTGTGTGTGTGTGTTTTGTCTGCAAATAAGCCTTAGTTGATCATTCATTGCTTGGTACTGTTTGCTCCATGCAACAACATGAACGCTCATGAAATCTTTTCCTTTGACAAAAACATTCAGACGTAAGCGTGATTGTGCGCCACTGCGTCAAGATTACAAAGGTGATAATAGACCCGCAGCTCCGCTGACACAAACACGGCCACGCGAATGCAATGCAATATCCATGCAAATTTCGGAGCACACTTACACACATCCATTTTTTTTTTTTGCCATGACTGTAAAAACTCCTCTTCTTAACCTTATGATTTATTTATAAATGTGGACATCTCCGTGTTTTCACTTCTTAATGTCATTTTTGTGCATTGACCATAACGTGCGGGAACCGGCCCTTCCTGTTCTCCTGGCTTTATTTATTCATGTGACATCTTGTCCTTTCGCCTCCTGCAGCCGCCGCGATGCTTTTTCGATAGCGGACACATTCGGGGTGCACGTGCGACCGGCTGGGACAACACCATTAATCTCCCTTATCGGCAACACCACTGTGTCTCGGGCCCCTTGAATTGTGTGTTCTGCATTGAGGTAGCTTTGCTCAAAGGATGCTAAATAAACACATTGCTCCCTGCGGCATCGCCTTTTAGTGCAGACTTCACAGGCCTCCTTCGCTAGAGAAACCATCACTCTCTGAGTGGCATTGACCACTTTGTGATTGTTCGCTCCGTCAAAGTATTGGCGGCAGTCTCCCGACACCCAATAGCTTGACAATTTTGTAATTGCATTGTGTGATAAAAAGCTAATTAAGTTATAGAAGATGGCTTATCTGTTTTATTTTCCTCGCTGCTATCCAGGGGATGACCTCGATAAGATCAGTCAGAGGCTGCCGGTTGTGCTTTGTTTTTTTTCTCCCTCGCCTTTCCACACATGCGGCGCGTTAATGGCCGACACTTATAACTCCAGCGGATGGAGATGAGAAAGGGACTCCTTGATGACAGTAAGCTTTACACAAGATACAGAGATACCAGACGAGAGAACGCCTGGAGCGGAATCACCCGCCAATAAAGTTGGACTTTCTTGTGATCCCATAAACAACTGATAAGACTGGAAAGCCTAATGAGTGGATTTAGTTTAGTGACACTTGGAAAATGCGGGTTGACTCGTGTCTTATGAGAGGAAATGACAGCGCTCACGCTTGCCAATTTGCGCCGTAAGCGATGCAAATCGAGTTTGGGAGTTCGTTCTTGGAGGCAGCAGGCAGGCATAAAACTAAATGGCCCTCAGTTTAACTCATTCCCTCCCAGCCATTTTCACTGAAGCAATCCCCTTTGCTCCCGGCTGTTTTACTGGATTTTAACTGATTAGTCTTTTTGCAACATGTCCTTGGTTGATCTCTTATACTCTGCTATCACTTGCTAGCCGTTTTTGTAATAACTACTATTGCTTTAAGCTTTGTCTTCAGTTCAGAAGCTGCATCAACGCCTTCTGTATGCTCTAGCATTAAAAAAAGAAAACGCATAAATATGTTTTTGGGACCATGGTAATATCTCAAAAAGAACGTATTTATGCGTCTTTGGGAGCAAATTAGTTAAATGCCAATACAAGTAAAGACAAACACAAAAATACACAAATATAGATCGACAAAAAATTTCATGTTCTTGTTCCTTGCCATGTCGCATGAAGCGGAAGACATGTACACAAAAAAATAGAGCAAAGTCACTCAGATTTTAGCTATGACAGGGATCCCGAGAGACTTTGAGATTTTGCACATTGACAAAAACAAACTCATTGCTCACAGCCTCACACCTCTGGACAGGAACATGAACAGACATGCACTATTACATTTACTAACCCTTCAACTTGCAACAAACATCCAGAGAGCTGGGTATTCTTTAAATCACTATTCGAGTCATATGTACTAAGACCCGGGAACCATTTGCGGCCCACAGTCTATTTCTAGGGCCCTCAGCATATTTGAAAAATAACAGCATTATCTGTATCTGTTCGACCATCTAAATGATCTGTATTTGGAGTGGGCGTGGCATAAACCGTAAATGGGCGTGGTTTAACCTGAGGTAGGCTTAACAAAAATGGGTGGGGCTTACATCAATACATTACTGCATTTTTTTTAATGAAATTTAAAAAAATACCCCCAAAATGTAGTTTGAAATTGATATGGATATTGATATGGATTGAATTCAAAATTTTCAGTATTTTTTTGTTTATTCGAAATTTTTGGACAAAACAGCCTGATAAAGATTCAAATCAATGCTTTTGATCACAAAATAACTATTTTTCAAAAATGTTTTTATAAACTCAGAAAATGTATGTGTATGAATAAATATTTACCGAACAGTCTGAGAATTAACTTTTTTTTAAATCACAATATATATTTTTTTTTTTCTTCTTTTTTTTTTCTGGAGAGCTCAGTATTGTTCATTCGGTAATTTTACCGATTTGACATGTCATCATCATTGCTCTCCTTTTTTTTTTCTTTTATTTTTTTGTATGTGGGTGAATATGTGTATGTGCGTGTGTGCATGCGAGCGTGTGTGTATTCATTAGTTCACCTAAAACCTATTAAAAAAGTTTTCAGTACTCGATTTAGCCAGGGGGTTGGCTGGCGATATTTTTAGTTATTTTTAAGGAAACAATACGTTTACTCTGTGATATAAGCAAAACAGTAACTAATTGTGTCAAAGTGTCATTATTTCACTATTGTCCCATGAATATTTTACAATTGAATTAGGGGTGTTAAAATTAGTGTGTTAATTTTTAGTTAATTTTAAGTTCCTTTAACACCACTATTCGCAATTAATGACTGCCCATTAATTGGAAAGCCTGTACTGGGGGAATTCCGGTCGCAACTCAGCAGACGCGTCTACGTCAAAATTTAGCTGTAATAAATGTAATAATAATGCAGATATTTGTGGAGACTGGGGTCAAGTTGATTTTTACAATTTAAAAAATGTGCAGAATTTCTTCATGTTAAATATTAGAAAGCTCTTAATATGAAAAGAAAAATGCACTGAGCTGCCACTAACGTTTTACAAATGCAATGATGCCATCTAGTGGCAGAAAAATGACCTCAACACAAATCAACATCACACTCGTTTTTTACAGTAGAGTACATATTTTTTATTTTGACTCAATTTTATGAATTATTGTGAAATTACTGTATTAATGACTTAAAGATGCAGGCATATTTCTATTAGTTTAACATTTTTTTCCACTTTTATGTTAAGAGTATGAAAATTTAAAATTATTTTACTGTACATTTCGAACAGATATAAAAATTCTGATTAATCTTGAGTTAATTACTGAAATCATGCGATTAATTATGATTAAAAAATGTAAACGCCTGACTCCCCTAAATTAAATATATGCAGAAATGTGAGGGGTGTAAGCCTTTTGTGAGATACCGATGTCACTGTTAAATATTATTCTAAAATGTTTATTGGACAAACATCCACATCCACTCCTGACAGATAACAATCTCACCCACTATTTGCAGAGATATGATACTACAGATCTTTTTTCAGTCAGTTACACAAACATCAAGATTTTCAATTCAACTGTCTGCAAGCCTTTGGAGGGGGAAAAAAAAAAGAGTGTATAGCGCATAACTTCACACTGCCTTGTAAATGAGATTATCCCAGCGTAATGTAATTCAAGTCCAAAAATCCGCCATTGTTTTGTTTTAATAGGATGCAAGCGAATCAAAAAGTCCTTGGCAAGCACTCACGATGAATGAGTACACGAATATGCCGCAATGTGCTTTTCCCCTCTTTCAATTCCTTTGGTGGCGTCGTGGCTGCTTTTCAGGGGGAATTTGACAGTGCCCTCGGCATGCATTACCTAAATGAACGGTTATCCCGGCCCCTCGCCGAGGTCTTGTTTGCTTTTCAATAATTCACAACCTTCTCTGTTGCGAACTTCGCCTGCATGCGTGTCACGTCTGAGCTTGCTTTCTGCTCCTCTGTGCAGAGGAGAAAGTTTTTTTTTTTTTTTTACATGGATCTGAGATGCGGTGGATCCAAGTTGTTCTATGGGAGTAAATGTGAGGCAGTAGCGCGGCACAACCAGCAGGCGGTGCTCTACTGGCAAAAGCGTGGTAATTTAAGATGTGTTTTAGTGCTCTCACTAACGACTTTTTTTTTTAAATCGATAAATCGACTAACCCCCCCCAAAAAAAATTTTCTTTCTTTTACTTTTAATTGTCTTGTACAGTGTCCATTTGAGGAAATACAGTAACACATAAATTGACCTTTTTCAACTAAACATTTGTTTTTACTCCTCTTTATTTTATTATCTCAAATGAACACAACAAACCTCCCGGCGAGCTAATTGCCAACAAAATTTCCCATAATTACAAGCGGCGTATTCGTTTGGCTTCACCTTAATGGATGCCTGACTTAATTGCACGAGTTGTTTCTGAAAGGTTTTTCCCCTCTTTCTATTTCCAATTCCTCAGCGCGGCACGTGCGCTTCATTTGGCTGAGATGAAAATCCATGGTGAATGGAAGACTTTCATTGAGTCATTCAATAATTAACCTGTTTGTCATTCCCCCCCGTGCGTTGTCAGTAAAGTCAATATCAAGATGTACAGAAATCCAATAGCAATCTGGAATATGAAAAAAAATGAAATCTCACAGAGCATTTTTGTAAACTAGTATGTATAAACAAATGTGTCAAGAGTGCAGTTTCACAGAAAAGACGTGCAAGGGATAGAAAAGGCAGAAAAAAAAATCCTGCTTTGATGACAGACTATTGGCGAGTGGAGTGACCAATCATCTTTTCGCACGTTTTGACCGGATATTACGTCACACGTGGGTTTGTAGTCACAAAGCAATGGCGGACGCTAACAGCATGAATGGCGGACATGGAAAAGAGCAAATAAACGCTATGTTTTAGGAATTACAAAAGCAAACTCAGACGATGTCATGGCACGGCGCAATCGTTTCCCGTTCTTCTTCTTTTTTTTTAAATAACTGGTGGATCACATCTCTATGGTGTATACCGCCACCTACAGCGAGTCCCCTCTCAATATTCGCAAAAGAAGAATTTACTGAAACGGGCGTAAGTCGCATGTCCGTTTTGCACATTTTCAGTAAATTCGCTTAACAAATTCTAAACAATTGGATGGAAATCTAACTAATGTAGCAGTTCTATAAAAGTTTTATAAAAACATCATCTATGCTTGTATTGATTAGTACGTCTACGCCTTTTCACGTTATGGTAGCATTAATAGTATCAAGCCTCTCTCTCTCTTTCTCTCTCATCTCTCTCTCTAGTCTCTCACTCACAATAGTGTCCCTCTCTTCCTGTCTAGTCTCTCCCTCTCTCAAGTCTCTCTCTCTTTCTCTCTCTCTCTCTAGTCTCTCCCTCTCTATACTCTCTCTAGACTTTCTCCCTCTTGTCTCTCCCTTTATTAATTCTCTCTCTCTCCCTCTCTCTAGTCTATCACTCACTCTAGTGTCTCTCTCTCCCTCTCTAGTTTCTCTCTCTCTTTCCTCCCTCTCTTGCATCTCCCCTCTCTCTATCTAGTCTCTCTCTCTTTCTATCTATCTCTAGTGTCTCACTTCGCTCTCTCTCTCTCTAGTCTCTCACTCACTATAGTGTCTCTCTCTTCCTGTCTAGTCTCTCCCTCTCTCAAGTCTCTCTCTCTTTCTCTCTCTCTCTCTCTCTCTCTCTCTCTAGTCTCTCCCTCTCTATACTCTCTCTAGACTTTCTCCCTCTTGTCTCTCCCTTTATTAATTCTCTCTCTCTCCCTCTCTCTAGTCTATCACTCACTCTAGTGTCTCTCTCTCCCTCTCTAGTTTCTCTCTCTCTTTCCTCCCTCTCTTGCATCTCCCCTCTCCCTATCTAGTCTCTCTCTCTTTCTATCTATCTCTAGTGTCTCACCTCGCTCTCTCTCTCTCTCTAGTCTCTCACTCACTATAGTGTCTCTCTCTTCCTGTCTAGTCTCTCCCTCTCTCAAGTCTCTCTCTCTTTCTCTCTCTCTCTCTAGTCTCTCCCTCTCTATACTCTCTCTAGACTTTCTCCCTCTTGTCTCTCCCTTTATTAATTCTCTCTCTCTCCCTCTCTCTAGTCTATCACTCACTCTAGTGTCTCTCTCTCCCTCTCTAGTTTCTCTCTCTCTTTCCTCCCTCTCTTGCATCTCCCCTCTCTCTATCTAGTCTCTCTCTCTTTCTATCTATCTCTAGTGTCTCACCTCGCTCTCTCTCTCTCTAGTCTCTCACTCACTATAGTGTCTCTCTCTTCCTGTCTAGTCTCTCCCTCTCTCAAGTCTCTCTCTCTTTCTCTCTCTCTCTCTAGTCTCTCCCTCTCTATACTCTCTCTAGACTTTCTCCCTCTTGTCTCTCCCTTTATTAATTCTCTCTCTCTCCCTCTCTCTAGTCTATCACTCACTCTAGTGTCTCTCTCTCCCTCTCTAGTTTCTCTCTCTCTTTCCTCCCTCTCTTGCATCTCCCCTCTCTCTATCTAGTCTCTCTCTCTTTCTATCTATCTCTAGTGTCTCACTTCGCTCTCTCTCTCTCTAGTCTCTCACTCACTATAGTGTCTCTCTCTTCCTGTCTAGTCTCTCCCTCTCTCAAGTCTCTCTCTCTTTCTCTCTCTCTCTCTCTCTCTAGTCTCTCCCTCTCTATACTCTCTCTAGACTTTCTCCCTCTTGTCTCTCCCTTTATTAATTCTCTCTCTCTCCCTCTCTCTAGTCTATCACTCACTCTAGTGTCTCTCTCTCCCTCTCTAGTTTCTCTCTCTCTCTCTCCCTCTCTCTAGTCTATCACTCACTCTAGTGTCTCTCTCTCCCTCTCTAGTTTCTCTCTCTCTTTCCTCCCTCTCTTGCATCTCCCCTTTCTCTATCTAGTCTCTCTCTCTTTCTATCTATCTCTAGTGTCTCACCTCGCTCTCTCTCTCTCTAGTCTCTCACTCACTATAGTGTCTCTCTCTTCCTGTCTAGTCTCTCCCTCTCTCAAGTCTCTCTCTCTTTCTCTCTCTCTCTCTAGTCTCTCCCTCTCTATACTCTCTCTAGACTTTCTCCCTCTTGTCTCTCCCTTTATTAATTCTCTCTCTCTCCCTCTCTCTAGTCTATCACTCACTCTAGTGTCTCTCTCTCCCTCTCTAGTTTCTCTCTCTCTTTCCTCCCTCTCTTGCATCTCCCCTCTCCCTATCTAGTCTCTCTCTCTTTCTATCTATCTCTAGTGTCTCACCTCGCTCTCTCTCTCTCTCTAGTCTCTCACTCACTATAGTGTCTCTCTCTTCCTGTCTAGTCTCTCCCTCTCTCAAGTCTCTCTCTCTTTCTCTCTCTCTCTCTAGTCTCTCCCTCTCTATACTCTCTCTAGACTTTCTCCCTCTTGTCTCTCCCTTTATTAATTCTCTCTCTCTCCCTCTCTCTAGTCTATCACTCACTCTAGTGTCTCTCTCTCCCTCTCTAGTTTCTCTCTCTCTTTCCTCCCTCTCTTGCATCTCCCCTCTCTCTATCTAGTCTCTCTCTCTTTCTATCTATCTCTAGTGTCTCACCTCGCTCTCTCTCTCTCTAGTCTCTCACTCACTATAGTGTCTCTCTCTTCCTGTCTAGTCTCTCCCTCTCTCAAGTCTCTCTCTCTTTCTCTCTCTCTCTCTAGTCTCTCCCTCTCTATACTCTCTCTAGACTTTCTCCCTCTTGTCTCTCCCTTTATTAATTCTCTCTCTCTCCCTCTCTCTAGTCTATCACTCACTCTAGTGTCTCTCTCTCCCTCTCTAGTTTCTCTCTCTCTTTCCTCCCTCTCTTGCATCTCCCCTCTCTCTATCTAGTCTCTCTCTCTTTCTATCTATCTCTAGTGTCTCACTTCGCTCTCTCTCTCTCTAGTCTCTCACTCACTATAGTGTCTCTCTCTTCCTGTCTAGTCTCTCCCTCTCTCAAGTCTCTCTCTCTTTCTCTCTCTCTCTCTCTCTCTCTCTCTAGTCTCTCCCTCTCTATACTCTCTCTAGACTTTCTCCCTCTTGTCTCTCCCTTTATTAATTCTCTCTCTCTCCCTCTCTCTAGTCTATCACTCACTCTAGTGTCTCTCTCTCCCTCTCTAGTTTCTCTCTCTCTCTCTCCCTCTCTCTAGTCTATCACTCACTCTAGTGTCTCTCTCTCCCTCTCTAGTTTCTCTCTCTCTTTCCTCCCTCTCTTGCATCTCCCCTTTCTCTATCTAGTCTCTCTCTCTTTCTATCTATCTCTAGTGTCTCACCTCGCTCTCTCTCTCTCTAGTCTCTCACTCACTATAGTGTTTCTCTCTTCCTGTCTAGTCTCTCCCTCTCTAGTCTCTCACTCTAGTGTCTCTCTCTCTCTCTCTCTCTCTCTCTCTCTCTCTCTCTTTCTCTCTAGTCTAACACTCACTCTAGTGTCTCTCTCTCCCTCTAGTCTCTCTCTTCTCTCTCTCTCGCTATTGTCTCCCCTCACTCTCTCTCTAGTCTCTCACTCACTATACTTTTCTCTCTCTGCTCTTTCTAGTCTCCCCATCTCTACTCTCTATTCTCTCACTCTAGTGTTTCTCTTCTCTCTCTCTCTCCCTCTCTCTAGTCTATCACTCACTCTAGTGTCTCTCTCTCCCTCTCTAGTTTCTCTCTCTCTCTCTCCCTCTCTCTAGTCTATCACTCACTCTAGTCTCCCTCTCTCTTTCCTCTCTCTCTGTCTCAATCTCTCTCTCTCTCTCTCTGTAGTGCAGGGGTAGCCAAGTTCAGCCCTCGAGAGCCCCTATCCAGCCTGTTTTCCATGTCTCCCATCTTCAGCGCAGCTGAATCAGCTCATGATCAGCTAATCAGCAAGCTTTGCAAAAGCCTGATAATGATCCTGATCATGAATCAGGTGTGTGTTAGTGGAGAGAAACATGGAAAACAGGCTGGACAGTGGCTCTCGAGGACCGAACTTGGCCACCCCTGCTCAAGCCTCTCTCTCTCTCTCTCTCTCTCTCTCTCTCTAGTCTCTCCCACACTCTAGTGTCTCTCTCTCACTCTGACAGATGCACAATCATTTTTAATGTAGATCCGATCCTCGAGGGTCTGAGTCCTGCATGTTTTAGAGGATTCCCACGTTCAACACAGCTGATTCATATATAAGCTAATCAGCAAGCTCCGCAGGAGCCTGATAATGATCCTGATCGCTGAATCAGGTGTGTTGGAGTAGAGAAACCTCGAAAACATGGATGACTCTGGCCACTGAGGACCGGATTCTGACACCTGTGATGTAGATGACCTCCAGAATGGGAGTAGTACGGCAATGGGAATCGTGGAGTGGAATGGATGACGTGTTCTGAAAGTTTTCAGTCTGCCATCTATGCTGTATGTCCTCGCACATCACATGCAGTGCTTTGGAATCTTAGCTGATTTTTTGGTATGGTACTGCTTCCACCCTTTACTGTTGCCAGCGTGTCTTCTTTCACACCCGTCTTAGGCAATGGACCCCCACAGGTCTAGTCACACGTTAAAAGTCAGTTCACGCTGCGACCGGGTTCGTTATCACATGTGATCAATACAGCGGTTCATGCTGGCTCCGCGTCTCAGGAGGTCCCCTCACTAAATTTTTTATTTTATTTTTTGCAGAAGACGCAGCTCTGTCTCTTGCAGGGTCGTAATGGAGAGGAGGCCATGTGCCAGAGAAGTAATTAGCCTGTTGGGCAGTTAAACATTTCTGCAAGAGAAGGCCTTCCAGGCGAGCCGTGCTGATGGAAGCTTTGTTGGAGCGAAACCTCCCGCTGCACGCACACAAAGACGAGCGCAAAGACTAATGAGGGACGCTGGAGGTAATACTGTCGAACTTGGATGAAGCTACGCTCAACCTCCGCCACCTCCCCACGCTCTCGCGCTTTACAGCAGCGGCAGCTATCCAAAAATGTTATGCTCCTTTTAATCACCATCTGCTTTCATTCCTGCCAATACTTATTTAACATTGTGGTTTCACCCGGCCACACCCATGGCCAGAGGGAATGTGAGAAAGAAAAATGCCCACACAGAAGGGTCTTAACTGTCATTCAAACCCATCACCTTTCGAGCGAGTCATGAGGAAGTAATATTTCTCCGATGACCGATCAATGGACACCATTGTCTATCCATACAAGAGCATATAAAGTCCTTCTATCAAATAAATTTGATGAAAAGAATGTGTGGTAATAAACATGTAATACATGTGTAATAAACATAATTAAATAGTGCCAATTATGATTTTGTGCCAGGTGTTGGGGGGAAGTCTATTGTTTAGCTATACAAGAGGATATAGAGTCCCTCTATCAAATAATTTACACACAAAAAAGTATGTGTGGTAATAAACATGTAATACATAAATAGCACCAATTATGATTTATGCCATGTGTTGGGGGGGAGTCTATTGTCTATCCATGCAAGAGCATATAAAGTCCTTCAACCAAAAAATTTACACAAAAAGTATAAGTGTGGTAATAAACATGTAATACATGTGTAATAAATATCACTGAATAGTGTCAATTATAATTTTGTGCCAGGTGTTGGGGGGAAAGATATTCTTGTGCTCTTACTTCACTAGCTGCCTCATTAAAGTCTAAGGTAAGCACCGATTGTGATCCATTTTCTAGGGTATGCTGCAGAAATGATTATTCATTCATTTACTTCAGTTGGTGCATCATGCAAGTGTACAGTTAATGTTAGTTTCAGTGTTAGTAATGAACACAAAATAAACGTAAAGTACTCTACTAGCACAAATTAACATCCAAATTTTAGTGTGTTGTGTAAATAATTGTGTGCATTTACTTCAAGAATAGTAATAAGCAATTCATGATATTCTCCAACCAAAGTGTGTTTAGGGGGAATATTATTGTGAATGTCAGGCTAAACACTTTCCAGACCATTTGACTTCAGAGGCAAGCTGGTGTAACGTGTGACGTCTTCGACGCGTCCTCAAGTAGCAGCCCGCTTTTGCTGATCTTCTCGGCTTTGGAGTGTGTCGGGTCAAAAATACCGCGCTTTCTCAAAGGTGACCTGGTCGGCCTGAATGTGTCAGGAAGCATCAAGCCGACAAGCTCACACAGCGTGTAATCTGACGACTTTGGAGGGCACAAATGTTTAGCGCCGTTCAGAATGTCACACGTTGCAAATCTCCCAACAGTTTTTCTCAGAGGCGATTGTATAGCACGTGTAGTGCCCCTCCCCCATCCCAAAAAGAACACAATTCTAAACTGAATTCCCTGAATGCTAGTTTTGGCACTAATGCTATAAATATGTAATAAGCGCATATCAATCATGTAATAAACAAATGTTTCATTTTCATTGAATTCACTTGTTCTTGTGTTAGCAAAAGTAGTGTCAATGCTAGTTTTTGGTGCTGTTAAAAACAAGTGACATTCAGTTGACTGGTGAGGCATTAATAGTCAGATTTACATATATATATATATATATATATATATATATATATGTATATATATATATATATATTATATATATATGTGTGTGTGTGTGTGTGTCAGGCGATGACATTTTTTAAATTGTAATTCATCGGATGACTTCAAGTTAACTCATGATTAATCGTAAATTTTATATCTGTTCTAAATGTACAGTAAAATGTACTTTTTTTTAAAGGTTTTATACGCTTGTTAACAAAAATGGGGAAAAATGTTAAACTAATAGAAATATTGATACAGTAATTTCATAATAATTCATAAAATTGGGTTAAAATTAAAAAGATGTACTGAGTGTGATATTGATTTGTGTTGAGGTCATTTTTCTGCCACTAGATGGCATAATTGTATTAGTAAGATGTTGGTGACGGCTCAGGATTTTTCTTTTCATATTAAGAACTATCGAATCTTTAACATGAAGTAACTTGTGAAATTGTGCACATTTCTAAAATTGTTAAATACAACTTGACCCCAGTCTCCACAAATATCTGCATTATTATTACATTTATTAGCAAAATTTTGACGTAGACGTGTCTGCTGCATGGCGACCGAAATTCCGCCAGTACAGGCTTTCCAAGTAAGGGGTGTCGTTTATCGCGCGTTAAAAAAAATTGTGGCGTTAAAGGAACTTAAATTAACTCAAAATTAGCGCACTAATTTTGACACCCCTAATAGTTTCCCTTTGAATCATGCAGCATTGTTTATGCAAGTTTTAGCCCAAAAAAATGTAATAAACATGTAAAAAATCGTTAATAATCATCAATACCAATTAAACCTTCATTTCTTATGTGTGCTCATGTAATTAGATCACGTGTTGCTAATTCCTCACTCCTTAGAGTTGGATTCCTTTCAAATCTACTGTACAGTACTGGATACTTCCATTTGCTACAAAGGCGAGGACAAGCATGTCTCCACTTAACCTCAGTTACCTCATGTGCCAAGTATGCTGCAAAAATCAATATGCTTCTTACTTGGACATAATAAATTGTACTACAGAGAAGGCAGGAAGGAGCTGGACATTTGGACTTTTTGACCGCAGCTAATTTATCTTCCCCCTGGGGTCGGATATCCTCTTAAAGCTACAGTCAAGGGTTGTCATTCTGGCATCATACGTGAAACAGCATTCCCACCATATTTTATTAGTGATAAGATTATGACATGTTATACGTACTGTTCTTAAATCAAAGGCACTTGTGGTTCCAAGAAAGATTGACTCTAGGTCATCATTGGACATGAAACAAACTGCACAATGAGAGAATGCATGCAAACGATGAGCAAGCTCTGATTCAAAGCTTTTCCACCACGTGTCCTTCTTCCTGCTTTAACATTCTTGTGCATGTAAAAAAAAAACGCATTACGAACAAGATGTTTCCTCACAACATCATAATACAATCTACAACTGACGCGCTGTTTGCATTCATCAATTTCTGCCTAATTAGGTCTGGGATCAAAGCCGGGACAGGGGGAGAGAGAGAGAGAAAGTTTTCTGGAAGCAAAGAAGAGAGAGAAAAGAACGACATAAGCAGGCTGTGAGATCTAAAGCATCATTTCTTACGGAGAGCCTGCTGAGAGGGAGATACTGCACTCTTATGTAAGTCATCATTATCATCATTATATACGGACAGTGGGAGCGCGTCCCCCCTGGTTTTGGGCGTGGAGCTGTAGGAACGCCCTCGCCATCTACTGGTGGGCAGGGGAGAAGGGGGACGGGCACTACTAATGACCACCCAAGGGTAGAGAGTAACACTCGGGCCTTTTTTTTTTTTGGGAACAATAACGACATGAGTGATCCGCCGTCGGCTGGCGACCATTCATCATGCTAGACAAATCCGAGAGCCCTTTGGCCCCCTTTGTCATTTTGTCATTTTTTCAGGTGACTCTCAAGCACACGCGGGCATTTTTGCTAAAAATCCATGCACCGCTGCATCGTCATCATTATTCTCTTTGGGTGGAGACAAGCCACGTAAGAGTGCATGAATAGAAAATGTAATTAAAAACAAATAAATGACTAGATAAATAAACTAAATGACTAAGGGTGAAAATAAAAATATATAATTTAAAAATTAGATAAAAAAAATAAATATAAATGGAAATAAACAAAATGTCAATGTTATATTAATGGAACATTAAGCCTTAATATTTTATTTCAATTTTATTGCAACCGATTGTTTTTTAATTGATTAGTATTTTCAAAAAAAATTGTAAATGGTTAAGTTCCCAAAATCTAAAAAATAACTAAAATGTTACACTTTCACATATCTTTGTAATAATTTCAAACAAAAATAAAAGTGGTAGAGATTTCCCAGGTTCAGCAGCATCTCTTATAAAATTAACTGAAAATGTAAATAAATACATACCTGCCGTTAACAGTTTTAAATTGCTCTTTTATTGGCCAGCACTTTTTTTTTTAAAGGCCGACATCGATACATCGATCAAAATGCCGAATATAGGCGCCAATAATCGGCCCAGCCGATGATCGGTCTGTCCTTAACTCATTCACTGCCATTGATACTGTAGCTATAAACTTTGAAAAAAAAACATTTTAACTATTTCTAATTAGTTTTAAAAAAAAATTCCCCATTTTTGTTGACAAGAGTATGAAAACCTAGATTTTTTAGTTGTACATTTAGAACAGATATAAAAATTGTGATTAATCGCGAGTTAACTAGTGAGGTCATGCGATTAATTACGATTACAAATTTTAATCGCCTGATGCCCCTAATTTTTAATAATCTTTTCTTTTAAACAAAAAAAAAATTAACATTATTTTTTAATAATCTTTTTTTTTTTTTTTTTTTTTTTAAGAAAAGATTATTAAAAATTAGGGGCGCCAGGCGATTACAATTTTTAATCGTAATTAATCGCATGACTTCACCAGTTAACTCACGATTAATCAAAAATTTTATATCTGTTCTAATACAATAAAAAATGTTATAGGTTTTCATACTTTTGTTAACAAAAGTGGGGAAAAAATTTAAACTAATAGAAATAGTTCAAATGAATTTTTGACGTCTATAGCCGTCAATGGCAGTCAATGAGTTAATATAACGAAAACCTCTAAATTAAAACACAATCCATTCTTTGATGCTGGTTGACAATTTTTCCCAAAAGGAATCTGTCCCCCCCCCCAAAATTTTTACCATGGTAGGCAAACATATTTTTACACTTAAAATGTTCATAACAGGCTCATATAACAACCAATCATGACTCAGTCAGTTTGGTCATGTGATGTTTACAAGCTGAGTTGTGATTAGTTGCTAGTAGCCCTGAGCATAATTTTCAGTCGACAGCATGTAGCAAAATGTCCGCCACCTGAGATGGCTAAAAACGGGTAGATTGTATTTATGTCATATTTATTTATTATTTATTTATGACATCCGGTGAGCCGGTTGCGCCAGCATCATTAAACTTCGGGTGACTATAAATGATTATGAGTTTATTATATACATGTAAATGTTTTGTTTTGAATGCTTTAATATGCTGAACCTACTAATTATCCATCAGTCGAAGCAAAATACCGAAAAAAGCACAGGTGAAAGGTAAAAGAGAACTGCGCGATCATTTCCCCCAAGATGGCTCTGTTCTTACAAAAAAAGGTTACAGCCTCCAATTCCCCGCTGAGGTGGTGAACTGTAATTGCCTGCTGTTGCTCTCATCAAACTGCTGTCACTTCCTGTCGCGGACCCCCCACTGTAACGCCCGCGAAACCTCTTCAGAGTAAGCACAAATCACGCCGACAGTTCTGTGTTTCTTGTCGGGGGGGCGAGGGGGCGTCTTCCAAACATTTCCGCCTTGCTTATTATTGCCGCAGAATCTGCGACAGCGCAGCTCAGCAGCAGAGTTAGTTAGCGATCGTTTTTTTGATTGAGGAAACGTCTGAGTAACTTCTTGACATTCCTTTCACCCTCCAACTAGCAACACAAAAGCTATGCGCGCTTCCCGGGGAAAGTTTTTGTTCCACAACCCGGAGTTTCCATATCGTGATGCGAAGAGCGATGGGTGTTGCCTTTGATTCCCGCTGCTAATTTGTTAGCCTGGTAGGGAAATTTCCCAGGGGACAGAAACGGGAAATATTCCGACCGCAAATACATAAAATATTCAATATTCTTTGCACTGCTTCAAATCATAGGTCCTGCATCTAATTAGGTCAAATGTATCGAATCTTACTGTAATTCCAAATATGTTTTATTTTGACCATGTTATGTTTCGGTTTTGTAGAGGTTGGGTTTTGTTTATTACGGGTATGTTTGTTGTTTTTGTCTGTGGTTGGTGTTTGTCATGTGTTCCTGATTTCTCCCCTTGTCTCGTTATGTCTGATCACGTCCACCTGTGTTTCTTCCCTTCCCAGTGTGTCTGACCAATCGGTGCTCTCAGCCTATTGTGTTCCCCAGGCGTGTCTCATCAGTGTCTGTGTATTTAGTCTGTTGTGTTTGTCCTGTCTGGGTCAGTCCGTTGTCATTCTCAAGTTTTGTCGTTTCCCCCCAAGTCTTGCTAGTTCCTCGTCATGCCACTTGAGTTTGGTTTGATTTAAGACTTTGTTGTTTTTTGTGGACACGTTGTGCAACATCTTGTTTTTGTTTAATTAATAAAACCTTTTTGTTTTGGACTTTACCTCGGCCTCCTCGCTCTGAATTCACGTTTTTCTTTTTTCGATATGCTTCAAAATCCACCCCCTCCAAGCGTAGAAACGTTTTTTAAATTTTTTTTTTTATTTCTAGTGTTTCCATTCAGTTTTATTTTCACATTACTTGAAAATTCGAATAAAAATGGCTAGATGGAAACCCCACTAATGTCAGTGGCTTAGGCTCAGTTTACAATCTGTTATATGCATCCTAGACTTAATGAGGTTTAGCTGGCAAGTTAATGCACATTATGTTGACAAGCATTCTTGGTTCAAATTGTGGCTACTGGAATGGGAATTATTGTAATTATACTTTAAAAAAAAAATCTAATAAGAAAAAAAATAGGATCATATAGACAAAAATGAATGACCTGGAAAATGTTGTAGGTCACTTTGTTCATGCAAATTTTCTCATGATGCAGACCAGTGTAAAAAGTATCACAATACAATTGGAGTGAATTAAATCGCATAGTAATCATTTTAGCATGTTGCATTGTAGGATAGGGCGGGAAATTTTTGGGCTAACATTGGCTAACATAAATTAATCGTCACAAACAGTTCTGCCTTGAATTTGTAATTAATCATTTTCAAACCATATGTGCAAAACCCGTACGTAATATTTTGCCACTTCCAAGTTAACCGCACGGCCATTTGTCGTCACACTTCCATGGAGCAAGAAAAATGTCCATGTTTTGAAGTCTTGTTAAACAAAGAAAATAAAGCTTGGGTTGTGTACATGCCGGCAAGCCGGCCGGATGTCTATTTGAGGTCATGACTCCGTTTTGGCGGGTTTTAAGTCAACTAAAACTGAACAAGTTAAAGCCTCGTCACAGTACGTCCCATCATTACTTTACGGGAGCAAAGCACCTTCCGCAAAAATTGTTATAATGACAAGTTTGCTCTGTATTATTCATTTGGCTGTTACTAACATGAGATTCATTTTTCAAAAATCATTTCCTTTTTAATACATTTTGTAGAAACTTTATTTGGACGTACGCCGCCATTGTTATTTACGTCGCAACGCATTCAGTGCGTCGTGACGTAAAATGGCGGCAGGCTCTCTGCCGAGCAATGTGAAACGCCCATAAAGAAAGCAAGGTAGTCTCCGTAGCGTTCCTAAAGTGGCGATCAAAACTCTTGAATGCGTCTGGTGAATGACAAAAGCGCGGCGTGGGGGAGGGCGACTCTCCCGATCGCATGTTTGTTTCTTTAGGAACGAGGCTTACCTTGCTTTCTTTATAAGCGTTTCACATTGCTCGGCAGAAAGCCGCACGTTGTGACGTAAATAACAATGGCAGTGTACGACCAAATTGTATTCAACTGGAAATGATTTTTGGAAAATGAGTAACAACTAAATAAATAATATAGAGCAAACTTGTCATTACAGTCGGGGCTCCACGTGTTTCGCTGCATGTTAAAGCTTCTCCAGCTTTTTTTTTTTTTTTTTTTTTTTTTTAGAGCTCAGTATTGTTCATTCGATTTGACATCATCATTGCTCTCCTTTTAAAAAAAATAAATTAATAAAAAAATAAATAAATAAAAAAATATATATATATTTTTTAAATATATAGAATAAAGCTTCTCCAGCTAACTTAGCTTAGCATAGCTTGCACTATCAACACTGTGATCCTGTGTGAGTGTCAGGTGACGTGATTATTGTTGGAAATGGGAATGAAAAATAACGGCGTCTGTGTAGGTCGATTACCGGAGTAAAGTAATCGATTCTTAAAGATTAGTTCATGATAGCCCAATTGATTTGCAACCAGACTGAATCGTTTTGTATGGGATTCGATTTATACTCTACATCGAGTGAACGTATCGTATTCCTGGCAGTTGTAACGACATCACCTCTGCCTCAGTGAGGGAGGGGCGTGGACCGTCGGGAAGGCTTGTTCGCAGCTCTCCGAGACGCTTAGCCCCATATGGTGCGAGGGACAAACCAACCAGGGAAAATGTCAGCCAAGCCAAAGAATTGCACAAGCGACCAGCGGAGTACGGATAAGAACGTTCGGATACAGCGATGCACAAGTAAACACATCACAAGCTAAAGCCTGTGTGATTTATTGCAACGCCGCGGTGACATTTTCAACAGTGGCATGAAAAGCCTGTTTTATTTATTTATTTACTTTTATTTATTTATCTTTGGTAGGGGACTCCATTGAGCTGTCTGCTGATCTTTTAGGGGAAGAAAAGGAGAATCCAACCTACTCTGGCCTCAAAGTGGCGCAAGAGGGAACTTGATAAAAAAAAGCCAATAGTGCTTGATGCCTGACCGGAATAATGAATCAGGCCTTCTCTTGATTCCTCAATACAGCGGTATCACCAAAGTCAAGTGTGATTTGGTTTTAGTTTAGCTTTTTGTGTTTTCCACTCGCACACAACAACGTATGATAACCATAAACCAGGATATTAATCATATTATGTTAGGGACGTATATTATTATTTAAAGGGTACATGTCCCCTTTAAAATATAGCAAAAAAAAAAAGTTCTATGATGGTGACAGTTTGACCCACAAAGAGGCTAATTCCATTTCCACTATCTGGTATGGGAAAAATGTGTTTGTTTTGAGGTTCAACTGTACATCAACAAAGTGAAACTGAGGGACATTGTGCAACATTAATGCTAATTTAGCTTAAAAAATCAACACATTTGTATGGCCACATTCTGCAAATTGATCCTCTTGACTTAAGATTTGTCATCATGCTTTCTCATACCTGTTAGCGATACGCTTCAGTGTTATCAAATGTGTAAATGTGCATTTGGTGCCTTGATTAAATCAGTAAAATACCTCCATTTTAAATGCCACAAGCTTGTGTGCTTAACCTCAGTTGTAAGTGCTTTTCAAAAATGCCCGGAAAAGTTTTTTTAATTCTCACCTGCGCTCCAAATTGAGTTTAGAAGAGAGATGGAGAGGGGGACAGAAAGAAAAAAGCTGGCAAAGCAGATCCCAAGTCAGCGTTCCAGGTGCTCGAAAGCTTGCCAAGAAGTGCACAGTAAAACTTGGGAAAAAGATATAAAAGGTATTGAGAAGTGCTGAAGCAGGAACTCCCTCCCATGCTGAATGTTTACATATAGCAGCACACTCTGTATTTACAAGCCATCACATAAGAACGGAGCATATATATATATATATATATATATATATATATATATATATATATATATATATATATATATATATATATATATATATATTAGGGGTGTGCCAAAATATCGATTCTCATAAGAATCGTATGTATATGTATATGTAGTATGATTCAGAATCGATTTTAAATGTCCCAAAATCCATTTTATTTAAATTAAATTATACTGTCTTGCCTTTGTCTGTGTGTGCCTTTATTTGATGCACTGTCCATGTTGTACTCGGTTTGGCCACTGAGGGGCAGTGTGGTTCCACACGGTCTAATGCACTGTTGAAGTTGAAGCCACATGAGAGAGTAGAAGGAAAAAGTCACGATCAAGTTATTCCAATAAAAGTTTTTTTTTTTTTTTTTTTTCAGTGTGGAGCCGTTCTTTTGAGTGATAAAAGTGCCGCGAATAGCGCACTAATTAGCATTAGCGAGTCAGACTGGAGTAGATCATTACAATTCCTTGCACATCTATGGATTGAAGTAAAAATCATAGTCAATCAAATAATCATTTTGAAGAAAAAAAAAAAGTCCTTAATCAAAAATCGATTCTGAATCGAATCGCAAACCCAAAAATCGGAATCGTATCGTGAGACATTCAAAGATTTCCACCCCTCATACATATATATATACAAACGCACACACATACTTGTCTTTGTATCGTCGTGGGGACATCTCATTAACTTGATGCATTTCCTAGCCCCTAACCCCAACCATAAAAAATTATTGCCTACCCTCATTCCCATTCCTTACCCTAACCTCAACCATTACCCAATTCAAACCTAAACTCTTAAACCAAGTCTTGACCTCCAAAAAGAGGTCTGAACTTGTAGGGACCACAATTTCAAGTTGGTCCCCACAATGGTAGTTAAACTAAAAAAAACACGCATGGATGGGCCACACAATGTAGCAAAAGACAAAACCATGTTAATGACGTGCGTGAAGAAGAACTAACTACTCTTCAATCACTTGATCTCAGAGTAAAGTGCAATCATACTGTGAAGGCAACTCAATATATTTTGAAGGTAAACAAACGGACTATGGAAAATGTAAACCACAAGACATATTCTTTGATGGGAAATAAGCAATTTTTTAAGGGCTAGGAGATGAAATATTGATCATGTTAACCCGAGACTAAATATTAAGCAACTAAATATTTTTGAAGGCCAAGAAATGGAATACAGATCATTCAAATGCTAAACATCCTGTAGAAAAAATACTTTTAAACTCCTCCTACATAAAATGGCTCTCATTCAAAGTGCTTGTATTGTACAATTCTAATTCCTGCGAGATGCTCTCCATGATCATCTCTAATATGCGCTTGAGCTGACACCATCAAGATAAATCATTCTTCTGGGGATTATAGTAATGTTTTCCCTCTTTTAACCTATTGTGAGGTGTCCACAAGAGGGCAGCAACTTGTTGACCCTCAGTTTAGGTTTTGGGTGTTTTCAGGTAAAACCTTTTCACAACACCCACCATTGTTATTTGCAGAGAGAATGGGCAGCATGTGTCATTGTGGAATCTTCACAACACGTGCGTTACATTTACTGCTGGGGTGCTTTGGCGCAAGGCATTGATGCTTCCAGCTGTGGTACAGCTGCAGGTGTAGGAGATCCTATAAGACCGTGAAGCAGCACATGTAAGAACAATGTGTGTGTGTGTGTGTGTGTGTGTGTGTGTGTCTGGGGGAGGTCCTAACAGTGGAAATCTCCAAAGTTCATCACCCCTAAACTTGTGCAATATGGCGGAATTGTGCTTTAGTGTTGAAGTTCAACATTTAGCAACAAGCACTTCAGAATAACATCTCATGCTATAAATCCTCATATTATTGTGGATTTATTCAAATGCAAAAAGTAGCACATGTCTATTAGGGGTAAGTCATTTATCAGAGGGAGGCATTTACCGGTACATAACTAAATAGTTTTTTAGTGTTTGTCCATGGATGAATAAGGGTTATTAAATACTCAAAATGTTAAATGCTATAAAAAATAATGTTGTACTGGGATGGTTTCTGGTCACTGAATTATTATTAATTGAATTTATTTATGACAATTTTACTGTGTGTTCTATACAAAATAGGTATTTTATTAAATAAATAAATAAAATAGAAAATTGCAATTAATTTCATGCAATTTTAAAATATTGGGATATATAGGTCTTTCTTTAAAATTATCGGTCATTGTTTTTTCTTTAGGAAATTTTATGTATCCAAAGTATTAGTGGTATCGGTAGTTGGTATCAACATCTGTGACTACCCAACAGTTGAGTACTAATACTGATACTGTCTGAAAAAAAGCGGCCGAACATTCGTGTGTGTGTGTGTTTGTTTTCCCTAACATGTTAAATGAAACAAAATAGAAAGCTAATATAAAATACAAAATAGGTATTTTATTAGATTTAAAAAAATAATAATAATAAATAGAAAATTGCATTTAATTTCATGCAATTTTAAAATATTGGGATATATAGGTCTTTCTTTAAAATTATCAGTCATTGTTTTTTCTTTGGGAAATTTTATGTATCAAAAGTATTAGTGGTATCGGTAGTTGGTATCAACATCTGTGACTACCCAACAGTTGAGTACTAATACTGATACTGTCTAGGAAAAAAAGTGCTCGAACATTCGTGTGTGTGTGTGTGTGTTTGTTTTCCCTAACATGTAAAATGAAACAAAATAGAAAGCTAATATAAAATACAAAATAGGTATTTTATTAGATTAAAAAAAAAATAGAAAATTGCATTTAATTTCATGCAATTTTAAAATATTGGAATATATAGGTCTTTCTTTAAAATTATCGGTCATTGTTTTTTCTTTAGGAAATTTTATGTATCAAAAGTATTAGTGGTATCGGTAGTTGGTATCAACATCTGTGACTACCCAACAGTTGAATACTAATACTGATACCGTCAGAAAAAAAGTGCTCGAACATTCGTGTGTGTGTGTGTGTGTGTGTGTGTGTGTGTGTGTGTGTGTGTGTGTTTGTTTTCCCCCAACATGTTAAATTAAACAAAATAGAAAGCTAATATATCACATTTATTTTTGCATGAAAAAAATTATATAAATAATGTCATTATGTAAAGAAAAAAAAAGCTAAATGAATGAGAATTGAAATAATATATATTATAATATTTTATTAATATACCATACAGTATAGAATATTCTAGAGATACTGTGTTTTTTGCACAATGAAATACATACAGAAAGTGGCACGATCTGCAGTTCAACCAAATTTTGGGGAAAAATACGTTTGTGGGTGAGCTAAAGCCTAATTCGGCTGTCTTTTGGGGCCAGGTAAACCATGTGCACGCATTAGCAGAAATTGAGCTTATTAGGAGTGAATCTGTTTGTCATGTAAAATATGAATAGAAGAACAAAGGACCCTACAAAGCCAGCTTTGATTAAATTTTGATGAAAAGATTTGCCTGTCGCGTAAAAATCTGAAATCTGCAATTTAATTTCGCTACACTGGTATCCAAACGTGTATGACATCATCACCATCATTTTCTATGCTGTAAAATCCAAACAAACGGATTGCGCGCCGACGTAAATGTAAACATCACGTCATATGGTCTGCTCTTTCAGATGGAGTCCACATGTTCTATAGATGCATGGAAAGTCTGAGTGATGGCTTCTTTGTCGGGAGGAATAGGACTTCATTTCGTTCGTCGTAAACATGAAAGGTCTGTAACCCCTTTGGGGGCGACCGGTGCACCGTAGTGCAGTGCAGGTTTGCACCAAAGAGGCTTAAATTCACGCTCGCCGCCCGAGCAAAAATATCCCAACCTTTTAAAGTGTGACCTCCACGTGCGACACCTGAACTAAACAATTAGCATGCTCGTTGTGTATGTGCTCCACGTGCATGCATGTGTATATATAACCTTGAGGGAGGGTGTGAAGAAGGAGGAGGAAAAAAAAAAAAGTGCAAGTACGGCGGTGTGAAATCTCCCAGCCCATAAAGTCTAATCAGCACTGAAGGCCTCGCATCAGAATGACTAATGAAATCTGGCCGGGGAGGCTGGTTCCCCTTTTAGAAACACAGCCTCTCGGAGGAGATAAGGCCAAAGAAAATAGTTGTTTCGCTCTTCTCTTATCTGTGAGAACTGCATAATGTAATCTGACTCGCTGGCGTATCAGATTCATCACTCTGTCTGGCTAAAGAAGGGAGGCGGACTAGATGAGGGGAGGCGACGCAAAATGAAGAATGCCTTGTAAAAAGAAAAAGGAAAAAAAAAGAAGAAAGGACATAACCAATGTTTGCGACTAACGATAAAACAAAGAATTAGATTTGCCATTGACCCCCAAAAGCAAATAGGTTTGTGATCACATAACAGCATATTGTAGCAGTTTCCAGAGAATGTAAAAGGAAATAGTTTGCGACTATATCACATTACAGCATATCGTAGCAGTCCCCAGATACAAAACTGAAATGCCAAAAAAGGAATTTGGTTTGCAACTGTACCACATCACGGCATATTAAGGAAAACATTGTTAAACTGCCATGTTTATCAATCTTTTAGTTAAGTCCATTTTCTACACCACTTTAAACATGGAACCTCAAAATAAGTATTTTTTTTTGTTAATGGATGCACAAAGTTAGGCAACCATCTTATTTACAGGTTGATCGACGTATCATCATCTGCCAATAATTATATTCAGCTGCGAAAAATGTACCCACCTCTTCATTATTTCTGCACACCCACCCTAAATTCCCCGTTGCTCAATTACCGCTGGACTTTTTTGGCCCTTGTTTCAATTAGCATGCAAAGCGAGAAGCACTTTGAACACGATGGCGCATCCGTTACGGTGCGCAACGCAGTCATTTGAATAACATTATGGCGGCCATTTGCGCATAATATAGGCTATGATCAGCAAATTAGCCCTGGTGAAGGGTCCGGAATTTGGAGATGCCTTGATCAAAACAACAGCGCCCCTCATTAGAAGTCTAATGACCCTCTTGGTGTGTGTGTGTGTGTATCCTTGTGAAAATATTTGTATTTAAAGGGACACAAACACTCTCCCCCAAAATTCACTCAGTAGCGCCCTCTGGAAAGTTTTTAAAAAAATTACGCTCTGGACATCAATTTCACCAATCAACCCATAAATGGGTGGACACCCACACCCAAAATTAAACAGGAAGTCAGCCATTTTAGGTGAAATCCAGGACTTGTACTTTGACAAACTCCTACTGAGAAATCCATTCAAGTGGACCCCAAGGTATCTTAGACAGGGAATTTGCCTAGCTTTTTTGTCTATGCTATTCAATATGGGCAGAATATCAAAGTTTCATGAGCTCTTTAAGGTTTCGCCATGAAAAGGCAATGTCAAGCATGAGTGTGCTTCCATCGACCTGATTTTAATAGGATAGAGGGGAGTCGCTTCATTTGGCCGTAAATTGGCTGCATTCCATCCCACAATGGTGTAGAATAGCGCAAACACTCCTTTCAGCTTGTGAAAACAATCAAATAAATTAAACTGACTTTACACTAGTCTTGTGTTGGGCACGAAAATAGGCCTAATTTTCTTTAGTTAGGCACTTATAGCGCCACTACCAATACTATTACTGGAACCTTCGCTCATTAGCTTCTCCGCTAACACAGACTACGTTAACATGCAGGCAATAACCCTTTTAAAACCCGAATATTGGCAATATTCGGGTTTTGTAAGGCCATGTAAACACGCGCAAAACCCCGAATATGCTCTTATTCGGGTTTTTAAAACCCCTGAATAACAGCCCTGGGTACTCCTTTCCATAACCAGAATTTTTGCTCATAAAAACACATTCGTAATATCTTGATCGATCGGGGCAAAGTTTTTTGCTGTGAGCATGCTCGCTATTTTCTTCTTCGTCTTTTTTTCTTCGCTTATTTGATTCACAAGGAATCTTGGTCTATGTAGTCACGACTTGTACACGCAGCTCCGTCCTACTTGCTAAAGGAGCCTCCCTTGAATACATTGATTTCTCCACTGCGTTTTCACATTATTTTGTGTCTTTACGGCGAAAACGCCACAGTTTGTGCCTATATACACATACAGTAAATACATTATATAAGTACGTGCTTCTAGCATGTAACCCACCGAAGCCGACTACTTTATTTAGCGTGGTTAGTGACATAAATATGTGTTTTATTGAATGTATAGTAAGTTAAAAGCGGAAATTACGTTATTTACATAATTATGTTGTTTGTGCGTCGCGGTCCGAACGGGTTATTCCAATCAAGCACAAATGAGCATGTAGACGGGAGTAACTTTTCGGCACGCATGTAAACGTGTTACCTCGATTGATTCAGAAACCGGAAGTCGAACCTTAACCCGAATATTGACTGCATGTAAACTTAGTCAGCGTGCTGCAGGGAGATTTTGTGACATGGGACTCTAAAAACAGTTGTGTGAAAAGTAACCCAATTATGGATCAAAAATGGACCGATCCACTTTATGGGTTGTTTTATACAAAATGCCCCAATTTTTTGACCCAAGTAAAGGATCTGACCAAATTTTTATGAGCTGTTTTACACTAAAAGATCCATTTCTCAACGCAAAGTTGGGTCAAATAGACCCAAGTAGAAGATCAGTCCACTTTTTGACCCATAGTCGGTTTATTTTTGACCCAACTGTTTTTAGAGTGCACTGTGGGGACTGACAAAAAGAGCACAAAAATAAACACAGTCAAGAATAGATATGTTATGTTTCATTGAAAAAACATGAAGAGGCTAAGCTCGATAATGGTAAACTGTGAATAGCCACGGATTCACTCTATTCCTTTTGTGTGTTTGACTCTTTTCTCCTTGAACACTATCAAGCGGAGATGTGAGATGATTTTCGATGCGGTTGTTGTCTGTCTTTGTCGGTATATCTGATTACCAGGACCTTGTTGTGTCGTTTGGAGAACGTTTAAAAATGGGGAGGGAGTGGAGTGGAGTGATCAGCTTGGAGGACAAGGGGGTAGGCCACACTTCTCTGGGGCGTGGACGAAACAGGACATCTGTGGAGTGGACCCTTTCTGAGCTCAATGAAAGGGGCTCACTGGCACGTTTGCAGACTTTCCTCCTTTTTCCTCACAAAGCTAAATGACAATGGAATTTTACGAGATCCCTAATCTTGACTTCCCTCGTTTCTTTTAGGTTTTACTAATCCAGCCGTAGCCGCTACCCCGCCATCCATAGCCGCGTCCCTGAGAGACCTAATTGGTATTCCTGAATCGGAATCGTAGCCGCTTCTCGGGTTCACCTTAGCCATTAGCGAACCCCGCAGGGCTGTTTGCATTATAATCTCCGATTTAGATTGGGTATTGCCTCGTTGTCCTTCCCTGAGGTTGAGCCGTCTGCATCGGAGTATGCTGTCATGATGAAGGCAAACTCAAATTAGCCCCTATCCTCCCGCCCCCTGCCTTTGTAGTTTGAGTCTGAGCTAAGGGTTACTGGTCGCAAATCTGTACTCGTGCAAACACATTAGACGAGCGATATCATGTAAAAGAAGTGGATGTCAACGCTGAATTTATACTGAAGGTCCAAGTGCTCTCTTCTAATTTAATGCCAAAATCCGATTTTTTTGTTTGATGTGGCTGTGTTTCCACTGAAGGAACACATGAAACAAGCCACATGTGCAGACACCCAAACTCCGCAAATGTTAACATCATGCAGTGACAATGTGGAAGTAAACATCCGTTTATTCATTTTTCATACTTGTCGTTAATTGCTGGAGACAATCCCAACGGGCACCAAGTGGCAGGGAGACCACTTCCTGGATTGGTTGTGGAAGTATACAGTAAGACATAAACAAGACAAATATTAGACTCTTGAACCCATATCCCACTGAGGGGCAAATATTGAGTTTGCGAAGGTAGCTAATGTTGATTTCTCATCAGAGTTTGTTCAAGGTCGATAAACGTTCTCCAGATCGCCAACAGTTTCAATAGCTTAGTAGGAGTAGGAGATTTTGAACATGGAGAATGTTTAGAAAATCTTTAGCGAATGTTGCAACCTTGAACCAAGCCTGACGAGAAATCAACATTCTCTGCCTTTGCAAGCACTCATCAACGATTGCCCCGCAAATGGTATACAGGCTTTACCTCAATTGATTTAGATGAGGGTAACCTTGGCATTAGTCCACTGTCCACCATTGGCAATTATTTTGTTCATTTAACGAAACGCACACCTTAAATGCAGCAAATTTAGACGGTATTTAACACTTTGATTTTGCTGTAAATTACATTCATAGCAGGTGTTTGTATCAGTGTACATGCACAATAGGGTATATGCCACGGAAGAGGCGGGACGTCGGACTTCCTGGTTTTCACACATCAGCTTTGTTTCCGTTTCCTGTTTGCGACGTGTGGGCCGCGTCCCTGTTCTTGCGCTTACACCTCTGTGCCTCTCGGTTGCGCGTTCCCGTCGACGAGTGCGTGTGTGTAGTGTTTCTGTCTCAGTTGTCCGAAGCATTTCAGAGATGGACGGGAACTCGGGGTTGGGGGGGGGGGGCAGGGGGGGTGCGAGTGTTGGAACGCAGCCATCAGTGGCCGGAAACGACGCTCATGTGTGAAACCCGGAAGTCGGAACTCCGTGGCATCTACCTTGTACAGGGAGTCCTCGAGTTGTCGTACGTGACCTACGTCGTTTCGACTTTAAGTGCCTCGTCCATAGCACCTTCCTTTTCGTTTCCACAGTAATCGCACCATTTTAAAGTTATTTGAAGTTGTGTTGTTGCTACCTCTAGCAACAGGCGTCCTTCGAGCAGGTCGGCTCGCCATCAGGTGCATCATATTTCCGTGTTTAAGTTTGAATTAGCTTCGCTCTGCCGTCCGTCAGCAATGAATGTCACGAAATATTGGTTGCGGCCTTTCTCTGTGGTGCAAATATTTTTAAAAATTACTGCACTAAATATTTTGATGTAAATATCGACTTAAACGGTGAAATCCAACTTAACCCGTGGGCAGTATTTTATTTTGAAATGGCTTGGTCAGAACCAACAAAAAGCCAAAAAATGGTCACAATAACACCTAGGGGTTGTCGAAAATTCGGACGTAACTCGAGGACCCTCTGTACTAAGCAGTGCACTTCAAGTGACGTCCATCTTAAATTGACCGGGAACATATGATCTGTGTGAATATGCTGAACATTTGCATATGTCCGACACATCATTTAGTAGAGGCCTGATTCCCATCTGAAGATCTGACTCAATATACTCATGCTGCCATGATGCATATCCGAATTGGGCCACTTGGGGAAAAAAAAAACTGAATTGTGTCACTTGAACTATTCAGATATACGTCACGGATATCCTCCGATCGAAGTTAGGCCTCTTCCAAATGCGGATACGGGTAACTGCAGCATCACGTTAGCAGATAACAGACGGATCAGATATACCGTGTCGACGCGAGCCTGATATCACGAATATGTATTTAAAAGTTGTTTACCTTTCCACCATTTAGATATCTATTTACCGGTTAGATGTGTATGGGTTTCATGTGTCCAGTCTAGCCCAAAAAATGCATCTCAAGTAATATACTTTTGACAGGCTATCAAGCGTTTTTGGAACGGCATCAACGAAATGTGAATATCAGTGCAGCAAGACAACAAAAAAAAGCTACAGGGCTATCACAGCACTATGGAAAGTACTGCCGTCAGCAGCCCCTCCTTTTTGCTTTCCCTCCAATCTTTTTAGTATGATGTCCAAATAAAGGTTGACATATTTTTTTTGTTATTCTCCCCACAATTACAGACTATTCCAATAAATATATGGTGTGTTAGTCACATTTCAACTGAATTTCTGCCTTTCTTTACAATCCATCTGATTCCAGTAAGATTAGCAAAGATGTAAGCAATGAAATGCGTCCAAAACAATCTCATGGGAACAATCAGGACAATCTTGGCTCGATCGTGCATTGGGGGCCAGGAGTGGTTCTCAGAGGCACAGTTTAATTGACTCAACATTGGGTTACTGTACAAAGCAGTACGGGTGGGGTCAGTCTTGGGGTTTTGCACGGCCAGTTGCAAAAATGTGTACAGTGGGGCAGGTTATTATCTTTTCTTACGAGTTCCCAGCATACCGAGCCTTTTATCTGCTTTTACTGCCTTTCCCGAAGTTGAACTCTGGCCATTACACATATTGACATCATGGCAGCAGGATCTCCGTAGTAACGTTCACTTTTTGTTGTAACACAGTGATGTAAGGCATGTACAAATAACATGATATTAGATATTTTCCCTGTTAAAATCACAGTCCAGCAAGTTGCAATGTATTTTAACCTTGTGGTGACCAGATGTTCACTTTTTTTCTGAACTATAAAACATTTCGCAAAGGATATTTTATAAATCCTCCACAAGTCTAGTCAAAGTCAGAATGTATTGCTCCTCTCACTGAGACTAGGGTGTCTGTCTAAGTCCAGCCTTTCTGTTTGGTTTAACAGTACTTTGGATACTATTTGAGTTATCACCATCAGGAACAGACTGTCCGTCGGAATTTTGAGAGTTTCCTGAACGTCCGGTCATTTTTCAAGCAGCTCCTTGGTTAAATACTAATCAGCGCTTGCAGAAAATCTACGGAAGCACGGTGAGATGTTACAGGAATGCTCAACAAGAGATTCAAACATGCAACCAGAACGTGCAAACCACTAGTCTACTGTGCTGCCCATTAAATCAACTCACATAAGTATAATATATTTGATTTTGTTAGTAACTTGGCCAACAGCTCTCAGAAGATTTGCAAACACACCTGGAACACTAAATCAGTTTTCCGCGCTCATTCTCAACAGAACAAACCGTCACTTTAAATCTCGTTGAAGAGAGATCACAAGGTCCATTTGAACACATTAGAGTTATCTTACGCGCTGAGGGGCGTTTGCACTCCGGAGCGCAGGTGCCTGATGACTCTCCTTGAATGAAAATGAAATTAATGCAAAGCAGGTGAGGACTTCAAAAGGGTGCGGACGTGAGCGGAATGGCCCCCAATGTGTTTGCAATCAGCGGCTTGAGACGCAGCAACGCTGGATGGAAGTAATAATAAGTGGCTATTTGGTGCGACAGTGAGCAAAGCAGATGAAAGTAGAAAAGAGTCAAGGGAAGGTCGCGCGTTTTTGCGGTGCGGCCATTGCCACCCGTCTCCTTTCATAACAAGCGACCTTGAGACAAGTGATGACTTCATTTTTTTCCTCTTTTTTACTGGCAAGCATGTTAAGAGAAATAAGATTTTAGCATATGTTGTCCTTGAATATGCCAATGTTGCTTTAGTCGTATGTGTTATTAACGTAGCAATGGTGCCTTAATTCAATTGTCTGGACGTCTGAATGTCTGCATTCTTTATTCCTATTCTTGCATTCTTTCACTATGCTTGCAAAGATACCATGAACAAAAACATTGTGTCACTAAAAGTAACACATCAAAGCCGAACGGTAAGCAGAGAACACTGCAGAAGGGAATTGAGTGTGGAATAACATCTGCAACATTGGCTGCCATTGCTACAACAATCAAGTCAGATTTTTTTTTTTTGTTGCATAAATTAAGATGACCTACAGATTACCTCAATGGTGGCTCACAATTAATGGCACGATATTACTTGAAGTTTAATAATGATAAAAGAAACATGACCTGAATATTGTTTGCCGCACAAGGTTCCAGTCTTTGAATTGACATTTTCAGAAGATTGTTAACAAAAATACATTACATACTGAATTCAGATGTAAAACACAGATTTGTTCATCACAAAGCTGTCTGAAGTGTAGCATTATGAATCGTTGAAAGGAGTATATTTGGTCTGTGCAACAGACAGCATTCGACGTTGACTGTTGCCATGAGAATATAGTTAATAATGTTAGCTTGGTTCTTCATAGGTTGCTTGACTAGCACACTGTCTAGTGTGATAGTGATAGCGTGCGTTTTATCATTGCGTCTTTGCGTTTAAGATTTCACTGCTAGTCAGCGCGGAAATTAGTCCTTTAACCCTACCTTGTCTTAGCTAATGGCTGACTAATTAGTTCGCTTGCTAACTGCGCGAAGGAGCATTTCAGTGCTCTTCTGTCATGTTTGAGTCCTGACTCAACATTCAGTTGACTGCCTGGTTGCCATGGGAATTAGTGGCTAACATTAGCTGCTAGCGCTAGCAACAGGCTGACTGTGCAACAGCTAACTAGCCCGCTAACTTACAGTGCCTTATTGAGCCAGGAATTGACTAATAGTCTCTACGGGGATGATTATGCTTAGCTAGTGCTAATGCTAGACACTTGCTGTATAGAGATGAGCCAGAGAAGGGGAAATTTGCTATAATTGTATTTTTTTTTTTTTTAAAGGGGACTTTAATTTGTGTTTTATTTTTGATTATAGCATGTTACTGTAGTAAAAGTGTGCTTTATCATTACACTTTGATGCCCAATCAAGGTAAATAAACAAATCTCGCCGGAAATTTGACTCTAGCTAGTCTTCTGAAATTAGCTGCTAGTGCTAGCTGACTGACTAGCGTAGAAGCTTGACTGTGTGGAAAAGCATTTCAGTGTCGTGCTGTCATTTTAAGGCTGGGAGTTGACTGTCGGTATGGAAATTAGCCCTCTAACGTTAACTGCTAGTGCTAGCCACTTCGAGTTCCTTCAAAACCCCTTGTCAAGTTTTGTCCTTCCTAGTAAACATTGTAAAAAAAACACAAAGAAATAACTTATTCTTAAAGCACCAGCCCCCAAATCAAGCCACCTCAAGGACGTTTGAGCTTAAGTAACATTCCACAATAGTCGCATTCGGCTTCCCTACTCTGGGCTTTCATCCCATTCTGCACAGTCACTCCCATTAAAAGCGCTCTTTTCAGAGTACTTCTCAGAAGCACGACGTGACAAGGCACACGGCAGCAGAGGCGGCGGAAGCAACACGCACAAAAAGAAGGGGAAAAAAACTCTGCAAATCTCACTGGAATGTTCCACTGACAGCATCTCAAGACATTCCCAGTGTCTCTCACAGCAGTTTTCTTTTGCTGGAGAAAAATCCTCTGGGATCAATCTGTAATTAAGCATGGAGAAAAGGGGAGGGGGGTGCAAAAGAAATAAAAAGCCCCAAGCTGTATCACCAGAAAAAAACATCTTTGAGTATCATTAATTGCTAAACGAGAAAGAAAAACAAGGCTTTGACATGCATGCAAACGAGCTCGAAGGAAATGCGTACACTTTGTTGAAGCTATCTGGCTTATGAACGTGTACGTGAAGTGGGAAAACTGTCACGATTTAAACCAATTTTCTGCTAATCTTACACCTTGTCTCTCTGATTTGCTTTATATAGAAACATACAGAACCACATTATAATTGCACAGCACTACCACTTTGATAATTAGCAAGTTGTTTTCGTAGTATTGCGCTAACAGGCAATCAAAATTGGAGCTTTAGAATGCTACATTTTGAATCATTTAGAGATCCTATGGATAATTTGTGCTAAACTGACACATTTTTGTGTGGCTTTTGGATAATGGATAATTGTGTGTATGTAAAAAAAAAAAATAAAAATGTGTATGTGATGGGTGGGAGGGGCAACATTTTCCAAAGCATTCAAAGCATGCAGCGACAGTTCACATCTTTACTGCAAGGGTGTCTTGCAACTGAAACAATAAGCACGTGTCACTCCTGTTGTATTATGGCTTGAATGCAAAACTATGACCTTTTAAAAGCCTCCACTGTTGCCATTGAAAACATGCCGCAAAATTGAATAACCTTAACCATTTTCTACAATGGTTCTTCAGTCACAATAACCACTGTTGATGTTTGGTGTAAAAAGTCATTCAAGTCGTATGTATTTTCTCTTGACTGAATTCTGCATATAACATAATTAAACATAAAAGTTCATTAATGTCTATACGTCAGACAAGAATTCAAGTTTACATGTTTTGTTACCTCTGCCAAGCCTGAACTTGTTAAAGGGAGTGTTTTTATTTAATTACTGTATGTCTTTGTCAGCTACAGAAAAATATCCAATTAAAAACCATTGAAATGTAATTAAATACAGATTATCCATAGCTCGAAACACGTTATTTTCCCTTGACCAAATGCACTCAAGTGCCGCGTTTCTATGGGACACAAAGGGAATGTTAAGGCCTGTAGGAATGTTGCCCTTTCTTGGGCGTGTGACATCGCTGTGTGGCCAGTGGCGTCCAAGGAAAACACCTTCTAAACTGCTGACTTTGATAACAGAGGAGTGGATTGTATTTTTTTTTCTCTGCCTGCGTGCATTTCAGCTTGTTTCCAATCCCACGTGAGCATGCCGACTAATGACTCGTCTCTGAACATTTGTGCAAATGAACGTTTCGAGTGCATGCAGTACCACTTTGGGCTACAACCGTGTCTCAGCTCACAGGCTCAGGGGGTCTTTTGTGTACGTGTGTGTTTGTGTGTGTGTGGGCATGTGTGTATGTTTGTGATAGGGGGGTATTGAGGGGTGGAGGAGTTTTTGTGGCACTGCTGTCTGTGTGTCAGGATATGGGAGGAGAGAACACACTTCCCACTTTAAACAGGGCCCATCCACTATAACTATACGACAACATTTTTCTATTTTATTGTTATATTTGCAATCTACTTGTACTGAAATAAAATGTCTTACGTAATAATAATAAATACATTTCATGCACTTTGTATAATTAAATTGTAATATGCATTTAATAAATGTTAATTTGGGAATGTTAAAAATATATTCTATTCTTAATTTTATGAATACAATATTTTTTAGGGGGAAACAACTCTAAGTATAAATAGTATTAGAAAATAAGTCAATTTAGAGGAAAAATAAAGTTCATATGGAATATATTTTATTAAGTAAAAAATAATAATAACAAAAATCCAAAAACTGTTAATGTTATAACGTTGGCAGTAATACACATTTGAGTACTTGCTGATAGCAAGCACTGATTGCATTACATGACTGAAATTGTGATGGAAATTAGTTTTCTTTAAAAAAAAAAAGAGATGAAAACCCGGATTTTTTTTTTTTTTCATGAACATGCCACAGGTTTTACTTAAATATAATATTTTAAGAGTAACAACATGTCATTAAAAACATTTTCATATCTTAACTGCATGTTTTTCTAGCTGTAACACAAGGTATTTCAGTTATGTGGTGCCTCACTATGAACACTAGGGGGCACTATGTAGAAGGAGTACATATAATAGAAAAGAGGAGAAATAAGAGATGGAGAATAAAACATACATTTAATAATCTGTAGCCCAATTATTGTCTTGGGTGCCTACAAATTTAAATGAGTGCAGGCAAAAGCGGAATTTTGAAGAGATGCATTTGGCAACACATGTACAGAATATTTCTTTTGTAATAGAAAATATTCAGTTAAAGGTGAGTTTGATGTTGCAAAATGTGTCACATGTTGATGTAAAGCAAACTAGGTAAAGCATTTTAAGGCCCATTCTTAGTAAATTGTGCATTTTTAAAATGTCCTGTTCGTGTAGGACTCCTAAGGACTCACTGCTTGTTTCCTTTCCCTTAGCAACGTGCTCCAACCATGTGTTCATTGTGTAAGTATACCCGCTCTCTATGACAGAATGCTCACTGTTACCAATTAAAGCCTCACATCTGCTCGTCATTATTGTGGTATAAGTTTAAAAGGTAAAGCAATAGAGCAATAGCAGCCATATAAAACACCTGTTGCTCGCATATGTGTATATGCCTGTCCATACGCCACAATGTGAACAGTCCAAGAAGTTGTGAGAAGTGAGGTGTATTTTACAGTACATGCCTTTGCAGATGGTAATGTTGATTCTGGAGGCCTCACGGAGGGCTGGCCTGCTGCAGGCCAGGAAACATCACTAGCACTAGGGCCATGTGGGACCTCTCCTTAAAAAAAGAGAAGAGAAAAAAAAACTTTTCAGATTTTTTTCACAGCTCATTGTAAGCAATCAGGCAAATAGAAACTTGCAGCGGTGCAGCAGGCAGGCAGGAACGTCTGACGTTGGACAGACTACCACGTCTTTCACCTTCCTCTCGCTTGTCAGGAAAAGAGCTGCAGATGTGCCTGAGCAGAAGCCCTGCATCACCTCAAGGCTGCCGACACACCAACCCCAGGAAACAGGACACTCATGTTTTTTTGACAGCGCTACAGGTGTTTTGAGTCACAAGTTACAATGCTGCCTGTTGTTTGTTTAGTGTTCGTCCTGGCGGGATCGGGGCAGGCCCAGAGTCAGAGTCGGACCTCCAGACAGGACGGCTCAGCCGCCCCGTGGCGGCAGGTGATCCAGTGGGAGAACAACGGTCAAGTATTCAGCCTGCTTAACAGTGGGTCCGAATACGTTCCCGCCGGGACCGGCACGGAGGACCAAGATCACCGAGTAGTGGTTGCTGACACCCGCCCTCGGTCATCCCGTAGACCTCAAGGTGGAAACGTCCGCAGACAAGCGCCTTCGCGGGGATCCTCTGAGACTATCCGCGGACAAGCCAGGCATCCTTTCGGTTTCGGGCAAGTGCCTGATAACTGGAGGCAATCAGGTGGATTACCCTTCCAGGGGTCCTCCGGCACTCGGGTCAGACAATCCACAGGCTCCTCATCTTCCTACCCTTCATCGCCGTATAACATACCGTCCTACCCTCAGTATCCCGTTCCTCAACAGCCCGTCTACCAACCTCTACCTTTTGAGCCCAGTTATGAGGGACCATACAGGAGCTATGAGCCGCCCTTTCAACCAGTTCCCGGAGGGGGTTACGCCGGCGGATCGTACGCCGGAGGACAGGGGTACACCGGAATGGGGTACGGTGCGGGCCCGGTACTGCCTGGCTCGCAACCTGAATTCACAGATGACGGTTATCATTTCTACCAGTCTTACAGCTACGGGTCCAACCCTGCGGTGCCTGCACAGGCCGCCCAGCCATCGTTATCGGATGGCCTGGACCGCAGATACACCCACAGTCTGTTCAACGAGGACCCCGCCGCCTCTGTCCCCGAAAGCAGAGTGGACCAGCCGGGAACGGCGGGCCAAGCACCAGTACGGAGTCCTCAGTATGAGCAGTTCCCACCATTTGCAAGACCGCAGTCTCCCTTCCTGCAGCCTGTCCCACCTGGCAGAATCTCTCCAAACTCCGCCATTGAGCAAACAAACGTCGGGAGCGTATATCAACAAGAGCAAAGAGGTAAAATAATCTGCTTTTTATTTTTTTGCACTTGGAATAGTTTACAAAAATGACTAATATACACATCTGGTTCTGGAAGTTGGCTCTCCAGAGAGAGTTAGGGGTTTGCAGAAGACTCTTAAGTTTTTTAAATATTTCAGAGTCAAGCAGACTAATACTTCACTTGCAGCCACGGCGGGGATTTTTCCATTTCTCGTCGCAATTCCTTAAAGGAATTTGAATGATGCAAAAGTTGAGCACTCGCTCTCTCCGCCCTCTTAAATATGCAATCATCATCTTTGAACATGTTTATCAGATGTCTTAAGCAATCTTTGTAAGAGTCAGCATGACTTTTTTTAAGAGGAAAATGGGGTGCAAATTCATTTCAAGCTGCTTGTGTCGTTTTTTTTTTAAGAAAGCCCAGCACACAAGAAGCACTGTTTGCATGTGAGTGGGGTTCTGTGTGCTTCACGTGCAGTTTGCTAACGGCGATGGTGACCTCATCGCGTCTGGTGAAAGGTGGGGCTCCCTCCTGCATTTGGGGACAAGAGAGAGTAAACAAGGTTCGAAAGGGGTGGGTTGGGACGAGAGGGGGTGGTTTATACAGCGAATCACCACTCCCCACAAGAAAGGGTGATATGGAAAGTCCCGGCAAGAGTCTTGGGATGTAAAAGAGCCTTCAGTTGAACAACAAACAGTACTTAAGATAAACTTGTTTTTTCTACCGAGGCACATATGACGTGAAATTTCCAATATGTTCAACGCAGAGGGCTGTTAACGCTCAGCATTAACATTACAGATTTTTGTTCTGGTCTTCCCTCATGCTCGCAAAAGCTTCATTCATTCAGCACCCAACGAGCTCACAGCGCTAAATGACTTCATGCGTACAGATGTCTTAGCTAGCTCAGTCGTCACTCTGGCCCAGTTTGTTAGGTTAAGGGAGCAACAGAGGAGTTATGCTTGTAATTGCTGCTTTGCGGAAAACAATGATGCTGTTATAGTGCTGGGACTGTCACAAACTGAAGGTTTTCTTGGTGTTGGAGGCAAGACCAAGGAGGAGTAATCTCAAGACAAATGTATTTATTTAAAAAATAAATTAATTAATTAAATAAATAAAAAGAAGATTCAACGTAATAACAAGATTCAACGAAAACTGGGTATAACCTCACCGCAATAGGAAACGACATGACTCAAACGTGACTGATGACAACAACAGAAACGAGAAACAATGAAACCCACAAAGACAAAGAAACCAGAGGCTAGAGAGCTAGTTACAAATGAACTGACGAGACAATCTGACGCACATTTGGACAAGAAATGTGTTAGCTGGAGCGAAAAAAACAGGCAAGACAAGACATAAAAAGGAAAATATGACAAAACAAAATCTCATCAAAACCAAGTCATCAAAAACACTCATTATGACAGGTACAGGGTGTCTGCTGCGTTTGTATTAAAGGAGACATTGTGCTTTTTTTTTTGCAATTCAAAATAGTTCCCAGATGTCCCCAGCACACTTAACATACTATCACTTTCCAGTCCCAACTCATGCAAATGAGCCACTGCTTGTCCCGCCAATACAGCAGAGCCAATGTAGACTACAACTCACAGGGTTGGGATAAGGAGAGCTCTTACTACTAGCCCGCAGTGTGAAGAATAGAATGCGCAACCGTAATGAGAGTAAGACCATGTCTTTTCACTCTTGGAGGCAGCACTTCATTAGGTGTCCAAAAATTACACTTGTTGATGTGGGTGGGATGTTCGTGCGGCACATGTAGCGGGCTTAGCCAAGACAAATACCCCCATCTTAACACAACAATTTTGCGAACATTGAATTGTGTTGCTTATCAGAAACACTTAGAGCAGTTGTCTCAAACTCAACTTAAGTGGGTATTCCACAATGAAAGTTCAAGTTCAGGTTCAAGTATTCCAAAAAAGTACTCACCTGTTTTCTGAGCTTGGTCATGTGACATTTGCAAGATGAGCCTTGATTGGTCATTAACTGAGCCCTGAGCAAGTGGCAAAATGGCCGCCTACTGAGGTGGATAAAAACGGGCAGATTTTGCTATTTCATTAATAATCCACAAATGCAAGATTAATCAGAATACCGTGTTTAGACTAGTAGGACCTCATGGAACATACTGTATTGTAAATACTATTTTGGGAGGTTGACTTCTGCTTCAATGTAGCGTTCATCTGTTGCTGTTGAATCTGACAATTGCATAAGATAACAGTTCGATATTTTAATTTAGTCCCAACCCTCATTGCAAATCAGTGTTTTTATATTAGCATCAAATTCATAAACACTTCAGTTCCTGAATGAAAATAAGCAAAGTTGTGTTTGTGTGTTTAAAAATACACACTATCCACTACACTTCCTCAAATAAAGTATTCATAAACAAAGCCACTGGCCAGCATGCCAAAGAATAATGAGACAATAATTGGCACTGATTAATTCATTAAGGCTGCTGCAAAGCATTCCATGTTATTTGGCTCATTAGTTATCACATGATAGTACAGAAGAGGACTACTAATGATACACTAGGTTGATGATGTCTAACCAAGGTCCGTTGCATACAGAGCATTGCAGACAAGACGATTGAAATGTCATGCAGTGTGCGCCGTCCCGCCACTAGTTTTCATGAGTAGCCGACCGTCGTAAACCGGTGCAACAAATTTGACACGCCAGTCAACGACGCCACAGCATTAATCTAACAGCCAATCAAAAAATGCAACTTTACAGGTTTTAAGCATAAGCGAGAAACCCAGCTTGCCACCTGCCTTCGCACCTGTGGCACGGAGTGTCCCTGTCGCTGAAATGCACAGGTGCAATCGATGAATGCCATCAGTCTCTAATAATATCCGCACCTTCCTTATTGTCGCCCGTTTCTTCTTCTTCGTGATGAGATTGATGAAATGCTAAAAGGCTAACTGTTGGTATGCTAATAAGAAGAAATCAACGTATAGCAGAATAAAAATAGCAATCTGTCTACTTTTCATCATATCTCATAGCCTAGTATGAATTAGTATAAGAATTAATACAATTATAAAATGTTGATATGCTAACTGTTAGCATATCAACATTTTTAGAATTGTATCAAATTGATGATGTCCATCGGTTAGCAGCTAACAGATGGACATCATCATGACTACAATAAAGTACAAAGGTGAATTGAAGAGGAGATTATATCATGTCTGGCTGTCGAATTTGAGTACATTTGAGAAATGATAAAATCCTGACATGCAAACAGTTGGTATGCCATCTACTGAAACAGTAAACCTTATTTTATTTCCTATCATTTACAAGGCTACACAGTGTGCTGTGAAAGCTGTGCTAAACGATGAGTCACTTGTTCGTCTTTAATTTGACCTCAATAAATGTGAAATACTCTGATGTGTCGTTTCTCTGCGGCTCATCGTCTTTAGCTTAAAAGTATCTTAAAGGCAGGCCTGCACGTCCTTTTTACAACTTCTTCCGTATATAAAATGCCTGGCAAGGTCTCCAAAGCGTGCCCCACTTAGAGCGTAATATGTGGCATTGTCATGCTGTTGAGAGCCGATCAGCTTTGGTCCCTCCAAACACTTCATCCCTATAAAAGAGACCCAATTTCTCATTTCGAAAGATTAGCGGGGGCAGAGAACAAAGTCTTTTCTTGGGTGGAAAAGAGGGAGAGAGAGCGAAAAAGCAAAAGTGTGGTGGTCTCACACGGTTCTTACAATGTTTACATGGTCTGCCCCAGGAAGTGTGCCCTGTCCTACTACATCGGCCTCACACGGCGAGTGAGCGCTGAGAAAGGATGTTTGCGTAAGAAGCGAGCGAGCCAAAGCCCTTTTAAAGTCACCTGCATGCTAAACACTGAGCAAACACAACATGTCAAAACTTCTTATGCGGTTCCTATAAACATACCACAAACATTTGTTAAGTCAGTCTAGATACCGCTTTTATAAACCTTTAAAAAAAATAAAATAAAGCAAAAACGCATCATAGATAATCAAAGAGTACTGGTAAAATGTGTACCAGTAATAACATGGTGCAATCCACCTTCCATTTGTCGCACAATAAAAAACGGTCATTTTCATGAATTTATTTATTCCAAAAAATTAAAACAAAAGAGGACATTGGTCACCCTATATTAGCTAGCTAGCTACAGTACATAAGTACAAAGAGAAAGAAATGGATTTTACATCTTGCCCTGTCGTAGGTACTATTAGAAATGAAAGCTGTTAAAATGCTAACATTTGGTATGCTAGCGTATAGCTAGTTTTCCCATGTCATGCACCATCATGTTGAAGATTGACACTTTGTTTTGTTTCGGTGTTTATTGAGTGTTTGAATAGAAAATCCTACCTATCTCTTCCTGGCCGACGAATACTGATCACATGATTAAAAATGATATACAAAAAGTTGTGTACAGTTTCAAATGAGAAGTTTAAATGTTAATGTGCTGACAGCACAGCCGTATATAGAGAGAGTTTGGCTCGGTTTCAGCAGGGTAACAAGATGGCGTCCGTATGTCATGTGACCAGCAGTTGACCAATCACAGCGTTGCCAATCACGCACGCATACAAGAAGATAGCAACCTCAGTACACAAAAAATGAAAAGGCAGATCCATGAGGATTTTACATGTCCACTTTTTTAGGTTGCTATTTTTCTATATATGTTAGCATACCAACGGTTATTATGTTAGCATTTATGGTTTCAAGAATGATTTAAATGTTAACATGCTAACAGTTGTTAGCATACAAGAAGATAGCAACCCCAGTAAAAAAAAAGAAAAAGAAAAGGCATATCCATAAGGATTTTACAACATGCCTGCTCTTTAGGTTGCTATCTTGCTATATATGTTAGCATACCAACTGTTATTTTGTAAGCATTTATGGTTTCAAGTTTGGAACCTTTTTCTTTGGCAAAACTCAGGACTATGAGGTACTGTTTTTAGTACCTGGTTAGCCGTGTTTCAAGCGTGCCATACCAAAACCATTTTGATGAGATAGCACTGCTAGCTACACTTTTCTTGCTCCTCTCAGTATCCCCTTAAAGTCTCTTTTTATATAAATAAATACACAAGACTGTTTTATTCTCCTCTGAAGTTTCGGATAGACAAACAAATCAAACTTTGCTGTTGTAACATTCACACAAACTTGTCAGTGGCCCACTTTAAAACAAAACAAAAAACTGACAGCAGTACTGTGAGATTACTGTTGTTTTTCTTCGACATGTTCATTCTTCTCCCGCAGCTCTTGACTAAAGTATGAAAACCTCACGCTGAATGGCAATAAGCCCTCACGTACACCAGCTTACATGTTTCCAAGTAGAGCTTCATCCCCCCGAAGATAGAACTCATCAACCTACACATGCTTCATTAAAGGTTAACCTCAGGTGGCAGGTTCCTTTTAAAAACGAGCATCAGGGAAGATCACATCACATTAGCTGAGGCAGCATAACGTCATCTGCATAACGCATCGGCCTGATATTCATAATAAGTTGCATTTAGTTAGAGGCTTAGTGTGTGTTATGTTCCCTTTTGGGACGATATTACGCACAAATACAAAATCCGACCCTTTGGCTCAATCACCCCAAACTCACCCTTGGTCTGGAAAGGCCGATGGAGCATCTCATTAGAAACGCGTGATAATCATCGGGAATGTACGGTAATTAGCGGCCAAAGGCTGTCTGCATCGCGACCCATTCTTGAACCGTTGACCCCGTCGCTGTTGCCCCCTCGTGTCCTCCATCAGCGCTTTCATAAATGCCAGGGAATTAAAAATTGATGACAAATATAGGATGGGGCCGGAAAGGGCTGGATTGCAGAAAGATTGGAAAAGATGATCCGTGTCAGATAGCTTGTCACGGTAGACCTTGATTTCTTCAATGGCATCTCGAAGATGGTTGACTTGCAATTTGAGAGGATTTCAAAACAATTTTCCCATTGAAAGTAAAGGAATTTGAATTAATTTGTTCCAGAGTCAAACTATCACCAGCATAAAACATTTACAGACAATTTCCTAAGTAGCTTTTTAACATTTTTAACTATCATACATACACGTGTACAAGATCAATGTGGAAAGATTGTGGAAAGATGTGGAAAGTTGAACATAATCCAATTTTTTTCGGATTTCAAAACAACTTTTTCCCATTGAGGTTAATTATTAATTTGGAATTATTTGTTCCAGAATCATCAGGGGATGTCACCGATCTTTGTCAACTCTGAGCCTTTGAGACTCTTCTGCTATTAGGGGATATACAAATAAAGTTGACTTGACAACTCTTTGGAATGAATTAAAAGCTTGCACACAAGTCTTGGTGTAGAACGAGAAAAAATAGGCAGTCTGACAACAGCAAAGCCCAGCCGGAGTTAACAAACATACCAGCCCCCTTTTTAATAATTCCCAAGGGCCGCATTGGACCCCCTCTGAGGTCCAGTTCTGGCCCGCGGCCAGTATGTTTAACGCATGGCATTAATGAAGAGTAAAGCGCAGGTCGAGGTTTTATTTGGATTAGGCTAAAAAGTGTTATGTTCATAAAAGTATTTGACATTTTTGGCTTTGATTGTTATTTTGTGTTTGTTTGGTTGGTTGGTTTATTTAGCATATAAACATAAAAAAACATAAAACACATTACAAGTATGAAATATAATTTGAGTAAAAAAAAATTAAAAAACAAGAATAGGAAGGAAGAAAAGGAAGAAGTTAAAAACTTATCTAGTCCTACCCCTCATGTTTTGACTCATTTTCCTACCTCACCATTAGGTAAAACAACAAAACTTTATATATTTATATAAATGATAAAAATTCATGACGTCAAGATGCCGTCATTTACGACCTTGTATTTCTAGCCACACAATGTTTTGAAACATGACATTCTTGATTGATTGATATACGTGACTTTTTCTTCATTCATCAGGTTTGCCTGACCTAGTTCCAGATGCCAACTATGTCCAGGCTTCGACATACATTCAGAGAGCTCGCATGTACTCACTGCGCTGTGCTGCTGAGGAAAAATGCCTATCGAGGTAAATTGATGTCCTGTGTGTGTGTGTGTAATTTAATGTTTATCCACACTTTTTTTTAAACTGTGTATCACCGTAAAACTTAAAAAAAATAAAATAAAAAATAAAAAACATGTAGATAATTAGTAAAAATCGTTCACATTCTACACTAAACAAGTAACAACACAAGTTCTAATAATAAACATTAATCATCATAAATTATCTAGACATCTAAATTATGCGCAAACTGCGCTAAACAGGAAGTGCACACGTAAAACAAAAGTGTTATCACAAAACCGGAAATAACCATTTACAATGCAAATTTCAGAATAACAATCACGACTCCTGTGGAAAAAAAAATATGATTATGGTTATTTAGGTTATTTAGCGTGTCTTCGGGCGTTTTTGGCCAATTGACACAAAAAAATTACCGCACATTTTGCAAGGGTGTTTATAGTGGCGGGGATGTATACATTTTAGAGGTTGAACAAAACACAGCAAAACTAATAAGAAAAATTGCTACACCTGGAAAAAAAAAAATTGTGTGTGTGTGTGTGTGGGGGGGGGGGCAATTTTTCGAAGCAGTTATCCTAGACCTAGACTTATGGGTTACTCTAACGTGTTCTCTTTTTTGCCTCAGCTAGGGGTGTCAAATTCTTATTTGTCGCGGGCCACTGTATATCTTATCTTATCTTATCTTATCTTAAGATAAGATAAGATTGGGATAAGTTTGGGTTTCCTTCGGAGGTCTGTCTGACCACCTCATAACACATTTACACAACAAATTGATTAATAACTACCGGTAGTTTTGAAAACATATGCCAGTAAAAAATGTTTGTGTTAAATATCATTACATTTACTTCTAAACAAAAATGCTTGCAATGTCTCAAGACAATTTGCAATTTTGGCATTTTAGCAAGAAACACAAAGTCGATGTATAAAATTGGCTTAGGCCTCTTAATTGATTAAGTCAATGGCATGTGTGAACCCAAAAAGCTCATCCTTTTGCCTGACTCTCCACTGAGGACACCAGTGAGATGACGACAGGAAGATCACCAGCCATCCCTCAAAGCCCTTTCATATCCTGTCTGAGTTTGCGGCAATCACCGCCAGATGGGAAGCCGTAATTTGCCGTACATTCCCAATGAAACAAGCGCCGCAAGATGAATGGCTGGGATCTTCCGCGGTCGAGGTCGCGCCTCGTTGTTTTTGTGAATCTTGTAAGAAGAGTGTATATCATCTGAGTGGCTTGCGATGAAATGCATGTAGTCTGCGCGATGAATTATGTGCCATCCCATCTGTGAACCTTACCAGGTCTTGTCATGAGAAACAAATAAACCATTTTTTTTCCTTTCCACTATCCTTCAGCTCTGCGTACGCACCGGAGACCAACGACTACGATGTCCGAGTGCTGCTGCGATTCCCGCAGAGGGTGAAGAACAAGGGCACTGCTGACTTCATGCCCAACAGGCCGCACCACACCTGGGAGTGGCACAGTTGCCATCAGTAAGCACGTTTATTTGTTGTTCAAAGTATCATAAGTAGTGGTGCATTGGTGTCATCACTGTTCGGATCAGGCCCCACGGTTCGAATTGCACATGATCCGCGGATCGTTTGGAAGGGTGGCAGAAACAACAACAAAGTGCGCAATCACAGTGGACACCATTCAGACATGTCAAGGAAGCTGAAACGTACTCAACGCAACACAACGCTTACGCTCAGGCTAACTTCAAAATAAATAATGTTTGTGACCAACATCAACACAACGCTATCCCAAACTCATATTCAATCGCTAATTTAGGACGCTAAGAAACCGCTAATTAATTACACCGTCATTGTAAGATACGGCAGAAGTTTTCGACGTAAGTGGCTAGCAGCTAGCTGTTAGCATTACCAACGAGTTCAACTCAAGATGTCAAACATAGCCGTTTAGATTTTAGGAACACTTTAAGTCCTTAGTACCTTGTTATTTTACACATGGACCATTTATAAAATAAGAATGTTTCTGCCTCATATTGCACTTAAAGTTGTGTTCCTAAATCCTAAACGGCTACATTAAACATTTTGAATTGATTTGTTTTTTAATGGGGAAAAGCATTTTACGAAATAAATGAAGAAAAAGTACTATTTATCTTTCTTTTTTTTTTTTGCTGATCCGAAAAACAATCCGATTTGTGACTCAAATTTGTGATCCGATCCGAACCGTGACTTTTGTGATCCGTTGCACTACTAATCCTAAGACTGCCGCATACAGCACATTGATGCTATTCGTTAGCCCCTCTGTGGGCTTTCCTATTATGTATTAGCATTAAGCTAGTGGACTTAAAAGCAAAGTTATGTGATCGTTTTAAAAATGTGTGTAATCCTTTTTGTTTCACGTTTAGTTATTATCGGCCAAACTGCTGCTTGTTGTAAAGCGATTTCAGTTGAGTTTACAGCGCTCTTATCTATCTCGAAATAGTCACAAGTCGGCTCATCTGTATCTCAAGGCATCATTGTCAAAGACTACTTTCATCAGCTAGACTCTAGATTCTAGAGTCATATATCCTAAAAAAAAATAGGAGAAGTATGCCTTGGTCGTGACATTCTGTCCATGAAGCTTTGACCGTGGTTACCTCCATTAACGTAGTTGGCTCACCATCAAAAGAATTCTTGTTTTGACATCTAGGTGAGTCCCTTACAAATCCCGTGTGAGAACACAAAGGCAGATTCCTGTACGCCATGTGCAATAAAGACATATTACCGGCGTCCTTAGCTCCCTCCGTGGAAATGTTTGACTTGGCTCGGCGAGGCCCCCGGAGAAACAAATTGAATGTCACTCAGGAATTCCGTGTGAATTCGGTAGGGGAGGGGTGGGGGGTGTTATTGCTCTCATTTTTATGACGGTATATTCCACGTCGACGGTCTTGCCAAGACTCTGCCTGACCGTCTTCACGGAGGAGGAATGCGAGCAGCCATTAAGAGATTGGCAGTGTTGTTGTTTTTTTTATTTGTCAGTCGGCATTGACACATGGCGGCGGCGGCTCCCAGGAGGCAGCAAGCCAAGGCAATCATTCCACTGACTGACTTGACAAATCAATCTTTTTTTTTTTTGGAGAAAAAAAAAACTTTATTTTTTTTGCTGTCAATCCGTGACACCCGATCACATAGCTGCTCGAGTGCCACAGCGGGAATGTGGGTTACTAGGGCACAGTGTTTGCTTATGAAAGGAATCTCTTTCACAATCTCCTACTATAAACTCTGCTGGCCTGCATTTCTATTCAATAAGCTCTCCAGATGGCAACTTTATTCTCACGCATGTTTCTTAACACAATATCACTGATAAAATGCTTTAGCTTTCTACAATTTTTGAATGACTGAGTCTTTATAGAGAGTTGGTGATGGAAGGGTGCCTTCTTTTCACATTAAAGAAAAAAAATTAAATAATAATATTGGTAGTGTTTTTGAAGCTAGATAACACGTGTCAACCGCACAGTGTGCAATGCACCTGAATATTTTTCTAGGGTTGCGCCCCAAAAATTGATTCTCATAAGAATCGTGATTATCATTTAGTGCGATTCAGAATAGATTTTAAATGTCCCCAAATTAATTTGATTTAAATTATTCCATACTATCTTGCCCTTGTTTGTGTGTGCCTTTATTGGGAGCGCTGTTCATATTGTACACGAGTTGGCCACTCAGTGGCATGTGGTTCCGTGCATTTTGATACACTGTTAAGTTGTAGCCACATTAGAGTAGAAGGAAAAAGTCATAACAAGTTATTCCAATAAAAGTTGCTTTTTTTGCAGCGTAGCAAGAGCATAATATGCCGGTGAGTAATGTTATCATGCTTCTCTGTATACATTCCTGAAGCATTTTGTATGAATAGCCGTTCTCTTGAGTGGTAAAAGTGCCGCGAGTAGCGCGCTAATTAGCATTAGCAAGGCATACTGGATAATATCATGATCATCACTGGCTACGGCAATCTAGATCACCTGGCAATCTAGATTGGAAGATTCATTCCCTTCAGTCTCCCCTTTAGCTAAAAAAATAAAATAAAATAAATAAATAGACACTATAAGTCTGGAAAAAGGCCTGGCTCAATCCATTTCTTGTCGCTGATGAACGTTTGGCAGCTAAATCTGCCTTTGTACTGCCCGACAAAATGTTTCTGTAGACGTCTGAGTTCCTTTTTGCTGTTTCCTTGATGTATTACATCATCAATGAAAATTAGTGAGCACATTCCCAGAAGTCAAAGAGCCAAGCAAGTCACTGAGGTTTCAAAGCTTGTATGTTATGGATCATGAGCTGAAAGCTTTAGCCTTTTTCCACTCTTTTCGTAAAAGTTTATCATAGTCTCGTCAGTCCATCAAACTTTCTCAAGGAATTTTGAAGGTTTTTCTCGCTGTACTTCTTGGCAAATTCCAGCCTGGCATTCATCTTGCTCGTTAGTTTGCATCCTTTGGTGTAACATCTGGAAGTTGTAGCTGCTACTTTTAATTGTTTTGGGGTATTTCTGTTGTCTACAACTGTTGCTTTCTTGGTTGAAAACCTCTCAGCTCTAAATATAGTTTTCACGGGCAAAACTAGAAAAATGATTGTGACGTAAACATTAAACATTATTTTGTGTATGAATAAACATTGTCATGGGACAACGGGCAACAAAACAGAAATGTTTATTGTCTCCTTCAAATGTAAAGTAATTGGCCTCACTGTTACTAATACTTTTTGGAAGGAGTCATCACCAATTATTTTTCCATTTAAAGTGCCACTATTGTTCAATTTTGCTATGAGAGTTGATGCCCCGGAGCAAAACCAACATTCTCCATCTTCCTTCCACCAAGCGTCTTGTGGCCTGCAGCTATGTGACATTTAGGGTTCATGGCCGCTGGTACGTACGTACAGTATGTCTTCATATGCTGCATGGAGTGTCAGGTCAATGGTAAGAAAAAATAGTCAAAGCAACCTCCGAGCTGTGACCTGCCGATGGAAAACATTCTCATGACTAACAATGAGGGCTTTGAATGCTTTGTATATTATGATTATAAGCTATCTGCTCCGTATCCTTCCAACGTCGCATTTTCCAGAGCTTATATGTAGTCTGAGAGTGGATCCAAGAATCCTAGGGGGACCCACTTTAGGCAAGGTACTTCTTTCCAATGATAAGTTTTTTTTCAAGCAATATATGTAAATAATACTTTGTATGTAGCATCTCACGTGCTATAAATGATTGCTTATTGCTGGTTTATGGACACCCGACAATGGAACACATTCATTAGAATTTCATGCAACGTGTTGATAACAAGGGACGTGTTTATACCACACGGGGAGGTCACCATTGGAAAAATTGAGTGCAGAAATGGTCACCCCGTTGACTACGACTTGCTTTCCAAGTCGTCCTTTGGGTCTATTAACAACCGTTCCCATAAAAACATGCAATATAATAATAATATTTTCACAATCTCAGTTTGTGTGACTTTAAGAGTCCTAAGCACTTACCTCACCGCAATTATGCCAAGTAGTAATAAACATCAATTTTATTACTGTTGCAATTGGCGGATTCTTACCATTTGCGTGTTCATGCCGTTGATTAATAAACATACATGAGATCAGTGAATTCAGGCATTTTCTTCACATTTATTCACGACATCGCCGGACAGGAGAAAATGGCAACCACCCGCGCCATCTTGAATTCTCGACTGTCCAGTTCCCCTGCCCCCCGCTTGTGGCTAATATCCTTTGTCCTTCAAAACGTTACCTCCCAAAGTCACATGACTACGCCCCCATTGGTCACTATGATGTCTCAATACATTTGCTTAGTAGGAATTTAAAGTGACAGAGAATTATACAAAACTATACTGAGTAAATCACAGCAATTTTGTCCAATTCTAAATAGTTATAACAAATCAAAACAGTTATAATTAAATTGAAAGAAATATTCTGTTTCATTACGCATCATGTTTATTTTAAACATACAGTGTGTTCCATAATGCCCTTTGTATCGAAATTTAACGGTATTTTTACTCACTCACACGAATGTCACTTGGCAATGCGCCTCGTACTTTCATACATTAGGAAGGCCTCTGAAGTGTCATTGCAAATAAATTTCATTAGGGATGATTGGGAATTAATTAACTTCATCACATCACAGTGAAAAAATAAGTTAGTAATAATATATGTATGTATATATAACAAGTCGTAACAAGCTAATCTTCCTAAACGGAAAGCAAAGTCACAGAGAGAAGAGTAATACATGCCGACTTGGATTTAAAGAATCAAACTTTAGTTTGGTTCACCGAAATACACACAAATAAACCGCTTGTATAATTTACATGTACAGCTTGTACAAATAAATAGCTTCCCTCATACACGCTTATTTTTCATTTGCGACATACGTAACGTGTTGATTTGTTATTAATTAACCTCCCTTGGCCGTGAGAGATCCTGTTCATGTGTGCACGGCACGGCACGGCATTACACACACAAACACTAGCACATGATTTCATGATATTTACACAAACATCAGAGTTTCTCTGGAATGAGCCGAACTCAAACTCACATGACTGTTGTTTGCCTCCGCTCTTTTTTCCCCCTCTCTTTTTCCTGCCGCAGGCACTATCACAGCATGGATGAGTTCAGCCACTACGACCTGTTGGAGGTCAGCTCGGGTCGCAAAGTGGCAGAAGGACACAAGGCCAGTTTTTGTCTGGAGGACACCACATGCGACTTCGGACACCTGAAGCGTTATGCGTGTACCTCGCAGACTCAGGTAATGCAGCAGTTAATCAAACCGCAGATAAATGACGGCTCCGTCGAAAGATGTCATAAGAAGGTGGGAAACCAATAAACCACTAATTAATTTATTGTGGTTGTTAGCAACACAAAGCAAGTAACCAAAGTTACATAAATGACCGTATTCAGTTCACTTATTCAGCGCAAGCAAACCACCTTCAATTGAGGCTACTCAGTAGTTATTGCTAGCATGCTATAGCCTAACTATTACACTTAACGTCTAAAGAAGCACGTTACACAAATGATAATAATACAAATTATTGTAAACAACTATTATAACAATTAATGATGCTAGCGGAACAAGTCGGAACAAGCGAGAAATGTTTTTGCTTCTCTTAGAAAACCACCTTCACTTAAGGCTAATCAGTAGTTTTAGCCAGCAAAACTATTACACTTAACATCCAAAGGAGCATGTTACACAAATAATAGAGATAATTATGATATAAATTGTCATAAACAACTGTTATAACAATTAATGATGTTGGCGGAACAAGTCGTAACAAGCGAAAAAATTGTTGCTTCTGTTAGCAAACCACCTTCACTTGAGGCTAATCAGTAGTTTTAGCTAGCAAATCTATTGCTCTTAACATCCAAAGGAGCATGTTACACAAATGATAGAGATAATTATGATATAAATTGTCATAAACAACTGTTATAACAATTAATGATGTTGGCGGAACAAGTCGTAACAAGCGAAAAAATTGTTGCTTCTGTTAGCAAACCACCTTCACTTGAGGCTAATCAGTAGTTTTAGCTAGCAAAACTCTTACACTTAACATCCAAAGGAGCACGTTACACAAATGATAGAGATAATTATGATACAAATTGTCGTAAACAACTGTTATAACAATTAATGATGTTAGCGGAACAAGTCGTAACAAGCGAGAAAAAAAGTTTTAGCTAGCATAACGATTACACTTAACATCCAAAGGGACTGTTTTTTCAGGGTCTGAGCCCAGGCTGCTATGATACTTACAATGCCGACATTGACTGTCAATGGATCGACATCACGGATATACAGCCTGGAAACTACATACTAAAGGTAAGAAGTGAGTGGGACTCCGCCATTTTTTTTTAAAACTCAAATCTCATTTATGTTTTTTTTGTTTTTAGCTCAAGGTCAACCCCAAATTTTTGGTGATGGAATCGGATTTTACCAACAATGTGGTCAGGTGTAACATCCACTACACGGGACGCTTTGTTACGACAACCAAATGCCAGCTTGCGCAGTAAGTCCAAATTGATCGGTACTCAGAAAATCAACTTTACTCAATGTCTTGAAGCCATACGTTGACCCATCATTACTTGAGGGGGGGGAAACATACTAGGGTCTTGATTTGTACAATAACATTAACAATGTCACTGGCACGTTACAATTCATGTGAAGTGAATTTGAAGTTCATGGTAGATATGCAAATTGAAAGCAATGTTGTAAAATTAAAAAGTATTTGGATGATCGGTGGGAGCCAACAGTCCAATTTGAGGGTTCATTCATGAGATGTAATTTTTCACCAGGATGAACACAACTGCGGTATTATTAGCGATATGTTTGGCCTCAGAATAACAACGAGAATAACGCGTGCACAATTTGCAGCAATTTCAAGGGGGCTGGTTATTTCATGGATTTTTTTATTTTTTTTTGTCTTTACTTAAATTGGATGTCCACAGATGGTATCCCTAATGTTTTGTCCTGGGAGCGAGGACTGTAAATTAGGTTTCACATCATGTCACCTTCCACTGAAGCACAGTATAGAAATGGCGCTTATTTTATGGCAGCTCAATGAAGAGCATCAAAGTGTATCAAATTACTTACGACTTATTAGTGAACTTAATGGCTTCCCCAGCCAAACTATTTGATGATTTAACAAATTATGTTCTCATTCTTCAATTAAGATTAATGGCCTCTGAAACTTTACACATTCTTTTCCCGCCTGGAAGATGCAGGGGTGATGAACTTTTCTCCAGCTCGATTAGCACTACAGAAGATGCACAAAGTGCCAAACTTAGAAATATGCTCGCTAAAGCATTTCCCGTCTTAGATTAAAGAAAAGTGGACGCAATTGCTCACTTTGCAGAGAAATTAGTCAAAATTGCAGAAGCAGATGTGCGGGGCATGACCTCCATTATATAAAAAAGAGAATTTCTTTATGTGAAGCCATCTACTTAAATTGAGGTCATTTCTATAGTCATCCTGTCTACGCTAATTCACAAAATGTCGATTTATTATTCATGCTACAAATTACCATTCGAAACATCCTCACTGTAAATGCAGCTTCAAATTCATTACGGTCATGTGATGCTGTTGTCAAGTTTGAAGTACCGTACTGCCAAAAGCATGTTAACAGCAATCAGCTGCACTGTATTTGTTTACGGAGTACGTGTGTGGCAAAAGTTGCACGTCTATACGGAAACATTACTCAGCTGCATCATACTGAAAATTTCAAACAAGCATGTTATGTTCCACCCCAAACTGCTGTCGTTGGATAATCCCTCAAATTTGGATGATCAATTGATTTTAGAGGGTGCTGTTTAAATTCACACAATTTTTGCAAGCCTCAAATCTCAACGACGTTCTATCAGGTTCAATCTCTTCCACTTGTTTCTCACTTGGGGTCACTAGTGGGGTTTCCATCCACCTATTTTTATTAGAATTTTCAAGAAATATAAAAAATCCAAAAATAAAACTGAATGGGAACGAGCCGGCTAGAAATTCTAAAAAGGGCCCAAAATTTGCCAAAAAGTTTTTACGTTTGTAGGGGGTGGATTTTGAAGCGTATTGAAAAAAAAGGCAAATGCGAATTTTGGCTATGGAAACAAGTTTTTTTTTGCGAATAACTGCTGGCAAGACCGGATATGTGTCGTACGTTTTGACCGGATATTACGTCACGCGTACTTTTTCGGACAATAAAGTGTAAGGTATGTTCGGCGGGATGACGAAAAATATATTTTTGGAATTAATTAAAAAAGCGAATATTAATGCTATTTTAGATACATCTCTGTGGTGTATAGCGCCACCTACAGCGGCGGAGTCCCCTCTCAATATTTGCAAAAGAAGAACAGATGGAAACGGGCATAAGTCGCATGTCCGTTTTGCGCATTTTCAGTAAATTGGCTTAAAAAATGTCATTCTATTGATTGGAAAACCTGACTACTGTATATGAAATGTCTCTACGTTGTTGATACGCGGATATTACAGCATTAACTGCTAAGCCCGTTTCAACTATGTTGCTAACCAAAACAGCAGCGCCTAGGAGACATTATGTGGAGAAGATGAAAACTGACAGGTGGTTGCTCCATAAAGTTTTGTTTTTATTCAGTCTCATTCTATTCTGGCATTCCATCCACGTTTGGTATTTGTTTTCAATTTGTCCCCCAAACATAAAAGAATACATTCCAAGGAAGGAAATGGAGGAAGGAAATGAGTCCATGTTCTCCACACTGATCGGATCCTCTGCTTCCTTTGCAGGTCTTGATCAGGCACTGGAAGACCAAACGAATCACCGCACTCAAGTGACCCTGACTGCTCTTCCATTGGAATGTGAATGGGACTTGTCAGCTCGCTGTAGTTGTTTGTTTGTCTTTGCTGTTTTATTTTTATTTTTTTCAAATTTTCGGAACCCATCGGGGAGAAGAAGTGGGATCCGCTTTTGGCACTGATTCAATAGGTTGGTGTTGGTTTTAAGACAGGGGTGGGCAACCTACCTGGACAACATTGCGCCCCCCCCCCCCCTCCCCCCTACAGAGTATTTGATCGTCAACGTCATGCAAATTCTAAAATCAAATAAAATCTCATAGTGTCACAACATATAAATAACCAAATCTGATTTAACCCATAAAAAATTTTAAAAAATCACCTGTTTTAAGTGACCATATTGTACAATGCATTTTTGTTAGCTACGAATGTTATTATGCTATGAATCAACTTCCACATCCCAGCAGACTCCTCATGCTGATATCATCCTGGTATTTTTGCTTCCAGACTCTGTGGAAGTATTGATTTTAATAGGTGTGTGCCGTCAGGTCACACTCCCTACCTGCAGAGTTCCTGTTTGAACCATGAATAAAAAATGAAGTGGGCCAGTGATGGAAAATAAGGATGATGTGAAAATTGGGTCTCTAAAAGATGCACATAGGCTTAGAAATTGTCTTTTTTTTGGGGGGGGGGGGGGGGTTGTTACAGTGGGTCAGACTGGACTGGGATTGTGTGGAACTCATCTTGCCAAATGTCATGGCGATACTTCTTTTAATTTTTCAGCGTCCATGCATCAATTTGTCCTTTCCTACTTGTGGTAGTTACTCAAGTAGATCCCGTCTCGCAATTAAAAACTCCCTGTTTCCAATTACCAGTTTATAGATAGCATGATTCAAAAATACACATACCGTATTTCCTCAAGTAGGTGTCTACATTAATTGTTTAACAATTTGGCGCATTATCCTTCAAAGGAATAAAAATCGCTGTTTATCAGTGGTGTCCAAACAACGGCTTTGGCGATGTTTGCAGCCCGCCATCCATTTTTCAGCGGCCCGCAGCATATATTAAAAGTACGACAGCGTATTAGGGCCACATATAAATACATTTTTTTAGAGGATATTCCAAGAAAAAAACTCAAAAATTTTCCACTTTCTAAAGCCGCAAATTTGCCATATTGTAAAAGGCCAAATATGCAAGAACGAAACTCGTAAATGTGCGACTTTATAAAGTGGCAGATTTGAAACTTACGAGAAATACACGTAGCGTACTACTCGGATATTTGTGCCAATACTTTTTGGTCGGGTTTTCAAATATGGAGATAGTAATGGCTTTAACTATATCATGTTAAGCATTTGCACTTTGAAGCGTTGGGTACTGACAAAGACGCCTCGCTTTACGAAGGTCCACACCCTGAGGATCAAGCATTTAAGTTAATTTGTTAAAATAAATATTTACTTATACATTTATGTTTCCAGAATTATTATTCATATTAGTCATACTTTTTTTTTTTTTGTACAAGTAGCTAAGTTGATGTGTCGAATGTGCTGCTCTCCGTCATTCACTTGCATTTACCTAAAGTATGCTAGCTTCTGATTGGTTAGTCAGCTGATAGGGGATCAGGAAGTGTTGACGCTCCAGCTGCCGTGTATGACGAGTAAAGTTTAAATTAAGAATGAATCCGTCTCCATCCTGCCTTTTCATTTTATAAACAGTGACCCATTAACAACCAACGAATCCTCACATTAGACTATAGCTACGTGTACTTCTCGTCCATTTTTGAGTTTATTTCTTGCCAATCTGCTACTTTGTATAAAGTCGCAAATTTGCCACTTTATTAAGTCGCAAATTTACAAGTTTTTTTCGCACAAATTTGCCGCTGTATAAAGTGGCAAATTTGCGACTTTTGCTATTTTTTTTCTCTGAATATTGCCCCCGCCCTTTAAAAAAATAGATATTTATATGTGGCACTAATACGCCGTCATAGTGATATTTGTCACGGCCCATAAGGCTAATTTAAAGGGGAAAAAATGGTTTAGGTGGGCAGTCGGAAAAAAATAGCTGCCACGACATTGGTTTATAGACTGTAGTGATTTTCTAGATACAAAAAAATAATACAAATAAAGCATTTACAACTAAAACACTTTCTGCTCTGCCAAGGTGCGATTTATGGACATCAAAATTCCTCAAGTAACTGTTTCAAAAATGCTCATCTAAGTACAGTTTTGGTTCTCGGACACTTTTGTCTATCTGCAGTTGAGTTAACAAACTATCCGGGTCACTATTTGTGAACATTGAATAATCAATTTGAACTTATTTTGCCAACCAAAACAGCAGCACCTATTAAGGCACATTACACAATCTCTAGGATTCCGTATGTAGGGATCGATTGAACAGTTGTACATTTGTGAGCAGTGTATGGTTTATTTTACATCATCAGTTACTAGCCTAGCATGCACATTCCAGTGTTTTAAAAAGAAGGTGCTCTCTCGATAACAAGGCTCACGATTGTTGTGCGTTTACACTGTCTTCAACTACCAACACTGGTCAGGTGGCACATATGGTCATCTATGCCTTGTTTCTTTTTTGGAAGAATGTATAAGCAAATATTCCACTGATGCATGACTGACTTAAATGATGGTTTAGTTTTGATACAGTTGTAACTATTGCATTTGTTGAATCTATGTGTTTTATGGGTTATCAGAATTTGTGTGCGATCATGGGATAAAATAAAATGCTACAAACAAGGATTTGTGATGCAGAACGTCAAAAAACAATGACAAGTCATCTCTTGCTCCCTCTCCAACTGAGTTTGGGGAGGAACGGAATACATGTACCAGCGTTACTTGTTTCCCTGATGTTTTGTTTTTTCAGTTTTGAGTCAGGTTAACGTTAACCGAGAAAAATATAACAGAGTTTTGTGTCAGGTTCAGTCAACCTAGAACATTTAATAAACAACAGACAAGGAAGGATGACATCAGACTTAGATTTTTTTTGCTCACGAGGAGAACAGACAGAGATGTGCACAGTTACAGTCTCCTACCGCTCTGAAGCACATTCTGCCCAGCCGTGTCCTTTAATTTCTTTTAGGGCGGTCCCTGGTTACACAGTCATTGCTGCTCTAAAAGTTGGGGGAAAACACAGCAGCAACCATCACGGATATGAGTCATGGTGCGGATAATAATACGGACTTGTCTTTCTTCGGCGCTGAAGGTTTCAACAGTCAAAGTTTAACAGTTCATCCGCAAAGTGTTTCAGCCGCTATCTTGTGATTAAGGGCACAGTTCTTTGTTTTTAAACCTGCAATAGCACGAGTAATGCTTTGCAATACTATAAGAGTAAATATGGGATAACGTATGTACATTTATTTTAACATTTTGGGCAACCGGATACTGATTTACATCCTCATGTGAATGAGTCGTGGGTTGAATTCGAACATTTTTTAATTATACTGTTCACATTCCAGGGAAAAAATATCATATGGACAAAACAATTAGAATTGACCTGCAGTATGAGCATATTATATTGTAATCGGTTTGTTAGGCAATTAAAATTTGTAATCGTAATTAATCGCATGACTTCGATAGTTAACTCACGATTAATCGCAATTTTTATATCTGTTCTAAATGTACAATAAAATAATAGAAGTTTTCATACTCAACAAATGTTAAACTAATAGAAACATGGCTGCATCTTTTAGTCATTTGATACATTAATTTCATAATAATTACTCAAATTTATTTAACATTGAAAAGATGCCCTGTACTGTAAAAAAAACAACAACAAAAAATGAGAGTGATATTGATTTGTGTTAAGGTCATTTTTTCTGTCACTAGGTGGCATAATTGCATTTGTAAGACGTTGGTGACAGCTCAGTGCATTTATCTTTTTGCTATCTAATCCTTAACATGAAGTAACTTGTGAAATTCTGCACAACTTGACCCCAGTCTCCACAAATATATGAATTATTATTACATTCGACGTGGACATGTCTGCTGCGTTGCGACTGGAATTCCCCCAGTACAGGCTTTGCAAGTAAGGAGCGATCATTAATCACTCGTTAAAAAAAATTGTGGCATTAAAGGAACTTTAAAATTAACAAAAAATTTGAGCACTAATTTTGACACCCTATATTGTAGTGATATTTATTTTGTCTTCATTAGCATATTTTGCATTAGTGTAATCCAAAAGCAATTACAAGTAATCAAGTTACATTACTGTAAAAATAAATTACTTGGATTTTGTTACTGACTATATTTTTAAACTAGTAACTGTACTAGTAGTAACTGTTTTTAAAGTAAAGTAACCCTCTCAACACTGATCACTCGACACTTCATTAGGTACAGCAGCAAAATGTAATCTTTTTTGAACACATATCTTGTAGTGAATCAAAATGGATTACACAGAACATCCCCATGCGAAGGTTAGTCAAGGCCACGATGAAAGTCTCTAGAACACGTTATTAACTGGGAACTGTTTTTCATCACGTGAATCCTTTAAGTTTGGGCTGTATAAACAAATTAGCAGCATGTGCAAACGTAGCAAAAGGCAGGGTGAAAGGGGACAGCATGTGCTTGAGCAAAGTGCAAAGGAAAATTTGCCCAAGGCGCGTGCAGAGCCAAAACCCAGCAGACACCCACTGCGTTGCAAAGATACGCGATATACATAATGCACAGTGCCAGGGATGCCAGTGCCAGCGTGGTCTCTGGGAAAACTGGAGCAGCGGGAGACCTGAAGTACAGATCAGCGCTGCAATCTGAACGCGGGAGCGAAGACGACCAGAGGATTATGCGGAGAGCCTTTTGATATTTGCCTGCTTGAACTAGCGGTTCAAGCCTGTACAGGATTTGGGACGGCGCTGCAGTATGACATTTGCCGCATGCCATGCGAGTCACATTTATCAAAGACGACATTGCCAAAACAACAATTTACATTCTACATCTTCTGCGTATTATAATTGATAGTTGTCGCAGTCAATAACATACTTCTGCCTACAAATACTACAAGAACATAATTTAGTTACATGAGTCCGTTTTTCTTCTTGCTTAGATTAGATTGAAATGTATTTTCTGCTTCGTCTGTCCTTCCTTCCTTTCCTCAGTCTCTCCTTTGGTCTCTTGAGGTCTCCCTGATTTGTTGGAATTTAGATGTCTCTGGGGTTGGTGAAGGACTCTGGTGGGTGGTGTTGGGTCGGTGCTGGATTTCACTTTCCTTTCTTTTCTTTGGTCCTTCCTCGGGTCTCCTGACGGCCTCACGACTCTGGCTGGAAGTGTTCGGTTTAGGTGAACGGTACGGGATTTTTTAATAGGTTTTAGGTGAACTAATGAATACACACACACTCACACGCACACACGCACATACACATACTCACCTACATGCAAAATAAAAATAAATAAATAAAAAATAATAAAGGAGAGCAATGATGATGACATGTCAAATCGGTAAAATTACCGAATGAACAATACTGAGCTCTCCAAAAAAAAAAAAAAAAAGTGAAATGTATTTTCATACCTCCTGAGTGATGTTTACACTTTTCTTTTATTAGTTGTCTGTTATTAATATGACGTGCGTGAATATTGCCACTGGGACAATTTATTTACGTATGGTAATGCTGCAGTCCTAATGGGGCCACTTTCAATCTGACTTTTTATCATCAAAGCGTAGTGTAAATGTTGTGTTTTAAAACAGTCCCAAAAAAAGGCACGTCATGCTGTGCAGTATTAATAACAGTTAAGATTGGAAAAGATACAAACTAAATTATCCGTACATGGAGGGTGAATGTTTTTCTATATCGACACCTTCTTAAAATATTTGCCAAAGTATTTTTTTCTGATTTGTCAGGAAACGCAAAAAAATTTAACCATCTGCATCATTAAGAGATGATTTTGGCAAAAACAATTATTTTTGCCCAAAACAAATGACTTAGGCAATTCTTTTTAAGAGAGTGACGATATGAGTCCAAAAAATAAGCTTACACACTATGGAGGACCAAAACTGCCAACACAAAAAATGAATAAATGACTAAATAAATAAAAGTGAAAATAAAAACTGATATAAAAAATTTATTAAAAAAATTAAATATAAAAAATATAAATAAATATAAATGGAAATAAAAACAACACATATATATATATATATATATTAGTGCTGTCAAAGTTAAAGCAGTAACTGATTAATTAATCACAAAAAATTATTGCATTAATCATGAATTAACACAGATTAATCGCACTATTAATTTTAACCATAGATGAGCCTTTAGCATGACAGCGGATGGCTACGTTAAAGGTAGCACAGGTTGTGTTTAAACAATAAACATAATTACAAATTTTTTTATTCATTTATTTATTTAGTCATTTATTTATTTTTAATTTTGGCAGTTTTGGTCCTCCATAACCCATAACACGAATGACGATAACACTGGTCAGCATAAAGATAAATAAATAATTTAATTAATAATTACATAAACAAAGTAGTTACAAGTAGCAACAGCTTCTGGGCAGCTTCAGATGTAAAATCCAAACAGCTCATAAGTTTTTGTCTTTTTTTGCAAGAGCAAACACCTGATTGTTTTTTTGGTCAAAACAAAGCTGAAAAATGTTCACATGCCAGTAGCCGTAATGTAAACCAAAACTGGTTGCCCACTAAAATGTCTTAACTAAACTTCAGAAAGTCTAATTTGCAGTTAACAGATTGTACGCTGAGCTCCTTGTAAACGTTCACCGGTTTCAAATAACCGGGGCTGTGAGGAAAAACAATTCCAAAAAAACCTACAAATATCCTTGCACCAACGTTACGTGAAATCTCTTCTTAGATTGGTCTAATTAGATACAGTATCAGATATTGTTCTCGGAACCTAGGAACAAGATGCCCCTGTTTGCTGCGGCATCTGGTGGGGCACTGATACACTTGCCCCAAATACAAACTCACCACTGATTGTAGCAGAAATCTAAGCTCAAAATCAACAATCCACACGCTACAACAACAGACTCCTTCCTGTTACATGCTTAAATACTCTTGGCTTTGGGTAGGAAATGTTATCTGCTTGCTGTTAAACCACAGATCTTCAGAGACTAATCATCCCCCCCCCCCCCCCCCCAGCGAGCCACATGTCGCCACAACACCCGCATTTCAGACAACCTATGTAAAGCAACAAGCGTTTTGCAGCTGCAAGCGTAATTGCAAAAGAGGATCAAGAGTGGCGAAGCGAGACTGATTAGATCTCGCAAGCGTACCTCCGCAGCAGGGATGTCACTGACGGCGCAAACTGCCCGGGAATTCTGTTAGCGAGGAAAAAAATCAGAGGAACGCGAGGAGTCACCTGTTACTTTCCAACTCGAGCTTGTCAATCATTGCGAAGCCACGGCGAAACAACGAGGTGGAACGGTGTTCCGGCAGTACCTTAGTGCCCAATTTAGAGATTTGGTTGTTTTTGTGCTATTTCTGAAAGTTGCCGAAAGATGGCGCCAAATCTCCGTCTAAAGGAAAGCATGACATCGCTACCAAAGGAAATAATAAACTCTTTACTTTTAAGATTAGTTTGAAATGATATACTGTTTTGAGATCATAATTTGTGACATATTTACACTTTAAATTATTTTAGGCTATTATAAATATTTTGTGGTGTCATCAATTACATTAGAGCTGCAGCTAATGATTATTTTGATAACTGAATGTAGTGGGGTTTCCAGAAATGCGAAAATAAAACTGAATGGAAACGATAAAAATTTGAAAAAGTACCCAAAATTTGCAAAACAAAGTTTTTACGCTTCGAGGGGGTGGATTTTGAAGGGTATCGAAAAAAGGGAAAATTTTGGGCTATGGAAACAGGTTTTGCGAACAAGACCTGATACACGTCGCCCGTTTTGACCGGATATTACATCACACGTACGTTTGTAGTCCCAAAGCAATGTCGGACGATAAAGTAAGCAAAGAAATGCTACAGTTGATCAAGAATTACAAAAGCAAACTCATACGACGTCATCGCATGGCGCAGTCGCTTCCTGTTTTTCTTCTTCTTTTTAATTACTGGTGGATCTATGGTGTATACTGCCACCTACAGCGGCGGAGTCTCCTCTCAATATTTGCAAAAGAAGAACAGATGGAAACGGGCATAATTCGTATGTCCGTTTTGCGCATTTTCAGTAAATTCGCTTAAAAATTTTGAAAGAATTGGATGGAAACCCGACTTGTGTTGAATATTTGTCGATTAATTTAATTATATATATATATATACATATATATATATATATGTTTAAATTGCCATCCCTTTAGTCAAAAACAGAACAGAAAATGTGTCATGTTTGGGTTCTGTTTTCCCTTGTGTGTCTCCCTTGGTCTTGTTAAGTGTAATCCCGCCCATCCTCGTGTGAACCAATCAGTGCCCTCAGCCGCTTGTGTCTTGCCCCAGGTGTGTCTTGTTGTGTCATTAGCGTGTGTGTATTTAGTCTCCTGTCTCCCCTCTGTCTGTGTCAGTTCATTGTCATTTTCCTCCCGTCATGCTACCAGTTTTTGCCTTGTTGTTGACCCCCAATGTTTTGTTTTCTCTTGCCATTTGGAGTTCGCTTTTGTTTTGTAGTAATTAAAGTCCTTTTTTGTACATCACCTTTGCCTCCTTGCCCTGCAACTGGGTCCTCCACCAAACTTTGCCTTCTTGACAAAATGTAACCCCGTCCCCCCCAAAAAATACGATTCAGTTACTGGTTTGGGCTCTTGTATTGGCTCCAAAGTTAAAGCAGATATTTGCTAATGTCTTATTTTGATTTAGTTCAAAGATAATCCGTCTGTTTTCCTTTAGGACTACTTGAGAGGCTGAAATTTCGAGAATTTGGACAATTTTTGATATTACGTCTCTAAATTCCGTTTTTTTTCCAGTTTTGTATCAGGGCTCTGCCCCTCCATTTTCTGTACTCGTCTTTGCCAAAAAAATAAAAATAAAAATCGGGACTCAAGGGCTACTTTTTGCAACTAAAGACTGTGAGGCTCTGGACCAAGGCCGCAGGTAATTCATCTTCTGGCTGCATTCATCTTGGCTTTGCGACCTAATTATGAGAATAAAGATGCAAAGGAGTGACTCTCCCATTTCTGCAGGAATAAACTCATCGTTGCATGGTGGAGGTAGGAGCTGCTGGCTGTGTCCGCCTTCAGCCAGACAGTCGGTGGGCCTCATAACAAAGACAACTTAATTCCCTCCTTTTTCCTCCTTCACCAGTTTTATGGAGTATGTCTTCCAGTTGCCATAAATTCTATGAATTAAACACTTTTCCTTCAAGGCAGCTAATATGCATTTTGGGTATTGTATTTTCTATTTTATTGCAATTTTTCTTCTATTCAGGGTTCTTGTTGCTTATTTTATTGTTCACTAAAACAAAATTTTGAGTGTCTTAACACATTATGTTTCAGCATTTCTCTTTCCAAGTTCTTAACATAATTTACTCGGATCTCAAACTTTTGTTTTTTGTTCTTTTGACTAATTAGGTAATTTTCTGTCACAAGGGCCTTAGCATAAGGCAGTAGTAAGGCCCTTTTAGAATTGTTTTGTTTTTCCGGAAGCCTCAACTTGCCCGAAATTCACCGTTGTTTGCAATTGGGCTAAATAGTAAATTTTAATCGACATTTTCTATCTAAGGTATACAAAGCACTTTAACAATGTCTCCTCATTAATTCATTTGCTCCTAAAAACGTGTAAACACATTCTATTTTAAAATTGCCATGGTCCCAAAAACATATTTTTATGTTTTTTTTTATGCTTGAGCATACAGAAGGCTTTGATGCAGCTTCTGATCTGAAGAGGTCACTTAAAGCAATGGTAGTTATTAAAAAAAAATGGTTACCAGGTTTCAGCAGAGTATAAGAGATCAACCAGGGCCATGTTGCAACAAGCTCTTTTCCCCAGTGTTTTTAATAGGTTTGCGAATAATAATGAAACTTAGCTATACTCTAATGCTAATTGCTGCAAAACGGAAACAGATACAAATCTAAAAAAAAAAAAATCCTGATGAAAGAAGAGACTCTAATCTTTCTCTTGGTATGTTCTATGTTTTTATAGCAGTATAACACAATATTCTGTGGGCCTTGCAAAAATTAGTCGAAATCCAGTAAAACAGCCAGGAGCGAAGGGGGTTGCTTCAGTGAAAATGGCTGGGAGTGAATGAGTTAAGCTACTGATGATGCAGCAACTGGACGGTCAGAATCTTACTCAAGGACAATTCCACATGGTCACAAGGGCTGAGGATCGAGCCAACAACCTTTGGGTTTCGACTTTATGCGGCCCCCGAGCAAGCACGTGCATCCTGGTGGGAATCTTTGAGAGGTCCAGAACAAAAACTCACTCGGTTACAACCCTCAGGAAGGTAGAATCGATCACAAAGACTGTTCTTAGTGGGGGGGTTTGACTGCACCAGCCAGACTATTTAAACTCCAAGTTGGACCAGGAGGTGACGTGTCTTCTAAGAAAACCAGAACAGTCCAGTTGTGATCGATTCAATGCTCTGAGAATGAAATGGGGGAGAATATTCACAACCAACCACTTTACAAGGTACTGTTTTTATCCTGTAGATATTTAATTACTATTCCAGGGCACCATGGCCTTTGTAACATGCCGCACGCCCAGTGGGCACTCACACACCTCTAAGGGTGCTTGCACCCGGCTGGGGAATCCTTGCTTTAAGGATATTTATGATGGGATGATTCAAAATGGATTCTCCTATCTGAGCAGAGAGGATTGGAGGATATCCTTTGAGGGCAAAAACAGCATCCGCAACTCGCAGGTTCCAATGGGAGTGTCGATGATGGAGGCAACCACGGGGACCGCTGTTCCAACACCCCAACCACTCGCTGACAGGAAAAGACAGTATTTCACCAGAATCATTTCCTGTCAGAGGGGGACGACTCTCATCATGAGATCAGTGATTACACAGGCTGGCAGCGGCACCCCTTCTTTGCAGTGGATGACTAACATGGCCCCCTTCCAAACAGCTGGGCGAGCCCTCCTTTAGCGTCTGGCGGCATGCAGAGATCCCTTCCACCCCCACCACTCCTTAGTAAAGATACTCTGGCACAGAATTTTGAGAGATTTGTGGAATTGTATGATGTTCACGATAATGTAATCCCAGCACTAGTAAGGAAACACGATTAAGAGCGTACTTGACAACCAACGTTGATTTTCTTGGGAGACTCCCATACTTCAACTGCCAAATCACTCATGTTCTACAGGTCCGCTGTGTTTTTAATCATTCGTCTAATATGATTTTTTGGGGGGGAAACTCATCTTTGAAGATATAGTTTGGTTGTGCTCCAAGTCCACAGTCAGTTCAGTCTGGTCTTTTTCCAACGAAGAGGATAATTTGGTTTTCTGAGAGTGATTGACATAGCTGATATTTGGAATTTGACTAACTGCTGACCAGTCCAGGCTGGGTTTCGCGATGAGTCATTCGGGAACACCTGCAAAGGTATCAATGGATGGGACACCAATCCAGGACCAGAAAGTAAAAACCCTGAAATAGCGTAGTTTGGCTTTAGCCACAGGTGCTTCTACTCAACAGATGGGGTTGAGCTCGTTTACCTGCCAGTTGAATAGAAGCACCTGTGGCAGGGTTTTCACTTTCTGGACCTGGATTCCCCAAACCTGTTTATGTGAGGACAAGGCTCTTGTCTTCCTCAGATACATTACATCACTGGTAACAGAAAACAGTGGCTATGCTAGCTGACTTCCGGCAAAAGGCGGAGTACATTCTGGAACTAGTTGCCAGTCGTTCGCAAGGAACATGTCAACAAACCATTTAACCATAAACTCAGAGTCACACTTTTGGACAGTTCAGAGTCTTTAACAAACATCAAATGCATGTTTTGGGGCCACGGAATCTGCATACTGGGAGAAAAGATATCTCCTGACTGTGAGGCTGACAGGATAGCCACTATTTACTATTTTGCCAGCCTTTAATTTTCTCCAAGACATTAAATATCCCTGGACACCCTAGATCAGGTCCTCAAAGGCCCCTATCCCGCAAGTATCTGATTCCAGTAATCAGCTCGTTAGCAAGTTCTGCAGAAACCTGATAACAATCCTAATCTTTAGAATTGGGTTTATGGGGTAGGTGCCACGGACTTCCCACTTCCGGGTTTCACACTTCAGCGCAGTTTCCGGCCACTCGCACCCGCACCTCTGCGCCTCCAACCGCGCGCTCCCGCCCAGGGTGTCTCAGCTCTTTGAAATGCTTCAGACAACTGAGACACACTCGCACCCGTCGACAGGAACGCGCAACCGATGGACACAAAGGCAAAAGCGCAAGTACCGGGATGCGGCCCACACGTCGTAAACCGGAACCGGGAACAAAGCTGATGTGTGAAACCCCGGAAGTCGAAGGTCCCGCCTCCTCCGTGGCATATACCCCATTGGTATCTATGGAGAACATCTAAAACACACAGGATAGGGGCACTTGAGGACCGGAGTGACCCCTGCCCTAGATGTTATAACCTGCTAGTTCCTCAAGTCATGGGATCAGTCACCAATGGTGGGCCATTGGAAGTGCAGGTCACGCAGTTGACAATTTTACAGCTAGCATCTTACTGAAGCTGAGTGGTGACCTGTGTCGGATGAAGTCTGACTGCTGCCATAGATTGGGACACAAATGGTTGCAGAGTGGGAGAAATTTCCATTTAAAAAGTTCCCGTGTGCATGAGGACACAGCGCTAGTCTTCCTCATACCACTCACGTCACCCACCGGATGCCGGCCTGCATTGCGCTCACATGCGACTCTTACGAGAGCTTCAATACATGCCTGTGTGAGGTACACACCCGACCGACGTTGTCCAGACGGCAACGTGCGTGTTTGTTCAACCGCATGAAAGAGCACTCTATCCACATCTCCCCTGGGACCAACAACAAAAAGCTCCTCTGTACTCTGTCAGCTTAAGGTCATACATGACCATTTTAGAAGGGGAAAATACCCTGAACCATCACTACCGCTACTTACCTTGCCCTTTTGTAGCCTTCCCTCCCAGCCTCCTTAAATCTGCTTTTGACAGATCATGAAGAAAAGAACACTCTTTGACAGCCACTATGCAATTGAAACGAAAAACCATAATTACCTCACTGTTGACTCCCATTAACTTTATGAGCTCTCCATTAAGGCAACAACTTATGTGGGCTTATTTTGTACTGAAAGCAAAAAAGTAGAGCTAAATAACTGTGGCAAGGCGACTTTGTAGCATCCCTGTGGAGCAATCACATATGAGTGCCTTTGAAAGATCATAGGGTTCTTGCTTTGACAGAGAGGAATTAAGAGCAAAAACAGGAAACTGATTTTGAAGGTAGGCCTACTTCTGCCCTGTCAGTGGTTGGAATTAACAATGTACAAAGAACTTCTGGTTGTTCTGAAGTAGATTTTTTGAGTATCCACCATGCTGCAAAATATCCCAAACTTTTAAAATCTTAAAATGTATCATTGAGTTTAATGATGCAACATGATGTGAGTGCATCAGTGAGTGCTTTAGCGAAACCTAATTTTTCATTGTCCTCTGTCATCCATTTGGGAATCACAGTTGGGTAGTAATGTACATTGAGTTCTTTAAGACCAAAATATTTTTTATTTAATTTTTTATGGCCGGTTATCAATGGAAACCATGGATTTCGTGTGCTCAATGTTGGCAATACATTAGCTTGTGTTTCTAAATGATCCTATGTGGACATTACAGCACTCTTTAGCTAAATACTATCACTGTCATGTAAATAAAGCATTATCATACTATTGTGCTGTGGAAAAAAAAGGCTGATTGGCATATTGAAACCACTACTTGTTTTTCAAGAGGACACACAGCTACGCTACATACTAGCATTAGAGATAAACGTGCATGGTAGCGATAGCTTACTATGTTAGCTCTGGATACTGCACTTTCATGCTCCAAACTCTAGTTTACTTCAGTGGCCTGTTTTTTTACTATCCTCAGCGTGTTGTTGCCTAAAACTTATCTCCTTCCCTAAAAGGTAAATCCAGAAGACCCTTGTCATCCATTGCTCCTCATGCACAAGTCTTGTATTGATTTTCTTGCTAGCAGATGAACTGCTAACTAACAAACTAACTTATAAGGATAGCCTACAAACTGTTAGCATATTAGCAAAATAGCATACCAACTTTTAGCAAGTTATTATTTTTTTTAAATTCTAACTAGAAATAGTTCTTAAAAACCCAGAGCTTATATACGGCTCTGTAAAAACCTATTTTAGTGCTTTGTACTTAAGATGCTATCTTGCTCAGTTACCATATCAGGTGTTAGCATGTTTTCATAAAAAAAAAAAAAAACACACCATGGATTTACAGAATTAAATACCCCGTGAAGTGAATTCAGAATTTTTTGCTGAAATACATTATACATGTTTGAAGATAATTGCTGAAAACATATGGGAACTTCTATGAAGTACTCAGTTCCTGATTTTTTTTTTTTTTTTTTTGCCCAGTGATTTGCAAGGGAATCCCACACTGTACACAAACTTGAATGCCATCTTCACATCCGTGATTAGGTTAGCAGGTGCAGTTGCGAATTTCTAGGCTAAGTGTGTTAGCTCGCTAGCCGCTAGCTGGTGGCTAGCAAAGCTCCGCGACGACAGGCCCGATATTTTCATGGCTCAATCACATGGCCGTGTGTATGGGGAGTAAAGTAGCAAGATTAATCAATATTTCACAACAGGCGGCGTGGTTTCACATTCAGCGGCACGTTTGAGAGCGGAGAAATAACGAGATTTTTTTTTGTAGCCTCATTTTTTTTAATCATCATGGTGGCACTGGTTACCAACACTCCGTTGTGTCAAATTTAGAAGTTCCACTTTACAGGGAGTTTAACATTAAATGAGGATTTTGTTATAACAAGAATGCACCTTGTGCGTTGAAGTCACCCACTCAATGGACAACCATTAAAGAAATGCACTTGCGCATTCTTGATTTGTATTAATCTGCGACTATTTTCTCCCACTGACAAGCTGTCCTGTTTACCTGAAGCTGTCATCAATTTGGCTCTGGAGGTTTCAGTGTGTGTGTGTGTGTGTGTGTGTGTGTGTGGCAATTAAAGCGCTGCTTGGCTCCTGTGGGAATACCCGCTGCAGTAAAATGTCATCGCCGTGTTGTTTAATTATTTCACTAGACTGAGAGAGGAGACTCCCACATAATCAATGCACAGTACAGTATATATATATATATATATATATATATTTTTTTTTTTTAGCCTTTGATGGGTGTATGAGTAGTAGTAATAGTGTAGTAATGTGCATGAGTGGACACTTCATTAAATACACCTGCACAGTCCAATGCAATTAGAATTATAATAATAATAAAATTAGGAAAAAAACTAAAATGAATAAATAATCTACAAACAAGGTTGGGCTGCATCAGAATGCAAATAGTAGAGGAAAACAAACGGGAAAAGTAAAGCAATCACATGCAATGAGACATTTGCTGGTGAAGGATAAAAATAACTGTATTCATCAAGCTTTTTTATTATTATTTTATTTCATACTAAATCCCTTAGCGCCTCCCTGTGGTGAAACAGGCACATAGCAAGAGGCAGGTCCACTGTTCTACTGTCTGTGACTTTAAAATACATCACAAACTATAATAAATAATAATTAAAAAAAAAAATCCCACGATTTTCGTAATGAACTACATCAAATGCTTACTTAAGATATGTACTTAATAGGATTAATTGAAAACACCACCTGCAATAATGCATATTTTCTTCCCACTGTTCACAGTTCAAAGGGCCACACCAAAAAGACCACAACCCCTGAAAATTACTACCAAAAAACCCATAAAAATAAAACTGACTCGAGATATATATATTTTTTAAACACAACATATACAATAAATAAACATATATATATATATATATATATATATATATATATATATATATATATATATATATATATATATATATATATATATATATATATATTACGTGTTTATTCTCGTGTTCTTCTCAGTGTTACTTAATTCTCTTGATTATTGACTGTTTTAATTTTATATGACTACTTTTCTTAATATTATATGTAAAAATGTGACTTTTGACTGGGAAAATCATGTCAATTCATTTAAAAATACAACTTTATCATTTTTTTTCTTGAACATTTTTGTCATTACTTTAAGTTAAAAAAAATCTGAATATTTTACTTCCGTTTTGTCATTTTTATCATTAAAAAAAAACTATCACAATATTACAACTTAATTTGTATATTTTGAACTGACTCTCAGTTTGACTTGCATTATCTTTAATATTAATATTTTTTCTTTTAAACATGTGACTTTTCCTCTACTATTAGTATTACAAATATTCTCATCTATCAATTACAACATTAGATTTGCAGTAGTTTGACTTTATGACCTCATGCTTATAATTTTGTGACATTATTATTGAGCTATTGTGATTATTTTCAGTGTAGACCTATATATTTCCTTTGAACTATTAATTAATTTCACAGCATAAAAAAGTGGCAAACTGCATAGAAATCACATGATATCATCCTGAGATAACAGCAAAAAAATCTTGCAGCCGTTTTCTCACCATATATAGTGCAAAATACTACTAAATCGTAACTTTTCTTTGGTTTATGTCATATCTACAAGTTCACAGCCAGTCATACACATAAATCAATAGTAAAATTATCAATATAATAATGCATTTTTTTCTTTTTTTTGGGGTATGTTATTTGTGATTACAGTGAACCTTATAAAAGATGACAAATGTTTTTATTCCAAATGATGAAATAGCTTGAAAACACGCTAAATCGTTCATTTCAAATTCAAGCTAGCTAATGGACGAGGCTACTGTTCAAACTTTGGCCCCCGACGGTCGCATCGCCGCTGCGTCATCTGCATCTTACATCTGGTTGTCGTACTGCGGGGCCGAGTACTGATCCTGCATGGCGCCGCTGGCCGCCCCGATGGCGGCCTGCTGGGCGGCCTGCTGGACGTGAGGGTTCTTCCAGGCACCCGTGGTCCACTCTTCCTGCGCTTTGGTCATGCTGCCACCACTCCCGCGGTAGAAGTTGTGAATCTGTGGAGAAGTGGCTCATGGGCATGAGAGAGAACCGCTGATCCAAAACCAAGTCATGTCAAAACAGTTAAGTGATTCTTGGAGTATTTTGTCAAAAGCATGAATGAAGCAGGACTGCGAGCTATGCTATAAATAACACATTGTTGAGCAACTGCTGGTCCGTGGGCTCTTAGGCTACATTGGACCAGTAATTTTATTTTTTTGCAAACCTAAATAATTCTTCTTTTTTTTTTTGCAAACCCAAATAATTCTTTAAAAAAAAAAAATAAAACGCTGTTGCACAATCAATATGCATTTTCCACAATAAATGGAGACAAATCCAAAATATGGGAAAGAAATCTGTAAATATGCAGATCCGTAGGTGCCGGTGCAGGGATCGACTGTAGTTTTAAGATGTAATATCATCATTCACCTCTAGATGGCAGACGTGTCTTAGTTGCGCCAGAGCCGTATATAGAGAGTTTGGCCAACTCGGTTTCGGCAGGGTAACAAGATGGCGTCCATATGTCATGTGACCAGCAGTTGACCAATCACAGCGTGATCTATCAGAGCACGATTGGCCAAACTCACTCTATTTAAAACTCTGAGTTGCGCTTACACTAGGTTTTATACTGCCCTATACTGTACAACAATGTCAGGCCTAAACATTTTTGGCGGATTTAGAATGATATGCAAGACAAACATAGTACCTCAATAATATTGAAATTTTAAGTGAGTTGATTTTTGTGAAAAATTTACCAAATTTACCAAATGAGCACGTACACACTCATTTTTAGTCTTTATTTAAAATAGAATTTTTGTCATACGTCAGGTTAGTATGCACATAGAAAACTTGCACATTTTTCTCAGAATATTACACCCCCTCTGAAAAAAAAAAATACGTGGCTCTAATACGCCGTCTTACTAACCTGATTTTTATAGTCACAAATTTTCCTCTTACAAAGTGGAAAATTTGCAAGGAAAAAAAAACTCGCAAATTTGCCACTTTATAAAGATTTATATATATATATTTAAATAAAAATATAGATAAATAACTAAATGTAAAAAACTCAGAAACTTACAACAAATACACGTAGCTTAGCTATAGTCTAATATGGGGATTCGTTGGTGTTAACGGGACACTGTTTATAAAATGAAAAGGCAGGATGGAGATGCATTCATTCTTAATTTAAACTATACTCGTCATACACGGCAGCGACAACACTTCCTGATCAGCTGACTAAACACTAACCAATCAGACGCTAGCATACTTTAGGTAAATGCAAATGAATGACGGAGAGCAGCAGATTCGACACATCAACTTAGCTACTTGTACAAAAAAAACACCAAAATGTATGAATATGTAAGTAATAATTCTGGAAACATAACTGTACAAGTAAATACTGTATACCTTTCAACAAATTAACTTAAATGCTTGATCCTCTGTGCTACTTTATAAATGTACGAGTTTGTTTCTCGGAATATTGCCCCCACGCTATAAAAAAAAAATATATATATATTTATATGTAGCCCTATTACGCTGTCGTAGGTTAGGAAATACATGGTCCTTATTTAGCGCTGATAAATAATTGTCGCACCCTTCAGCATTTCAGTTGCTCATAACACAAAAATGTCAAAATGCATCTAAAAAAAAAAAAGCTTGAAAAAACGTTGCGCGTTACTACCTTAGTCAGGGAGATGAAGGACAGCGAGGCGACAGCGGTGAACATGACGGTAGGCACCAACATAACCAGAGCTATGAATATATTGTAACTGAAGAAGGAGATTGTGGCCAACCAGCCGCTAAAAGGGAGACAAAAAAGATGTGTCACTCATAAAAATGACTCATGGTTCGCTATAAGACAATATTATCACCGCCAGCACCCACTTGGCCATCTGGATATTAAATGCCGATCATTTAGCGGCCTTAAAAGTAGCAGCGGATGAAAAACTTTGCAGCACTTCGTGCATACAGGTGTGCATCCAAAGCGCCCGTGGTGACATTTCGAAAGTTTATGAAGGCTGTCGTGGTCACGAGATTCATTTGCGGGCGTCGGGCCGAGTCAAGCGCTCGTTAACAGCCTCTAAAAATCTAATAACAGCCGTCATAAAGCGTCTAGCAGGCTAATTCCTAATGGTCCATCACTGTCATGTTAATGGCGGCGACAGGCTTTGTGGAAAATGCCTGTTTCATACACGAAAGAAGATTATAGGGTCTGCTATATACATTTTCAGATGACGTTTGCGGCACGCAATCGCATTAAGCCCTTTGGCCGCAATGAATAAAGTTTAGATTTGTCATTTAAGAATTAGTATTTGTCTATTTTTTCTACCTTCATTTATTGCAGTACAGTTTTTTTTTTTACTTTGTACTCTCTGAGCTCTCTTGGGTTTATTTATTATTTATTTATCGGGCATTTATTATTATTTTATTGAAATTATCGCAGTCTTTTTCTTCCGGTGATTTGGTCTTTAGTTTTTTGTTTATCATCTCAATTATCATTTGTTTATTTAAATTGTAATTTTAAAATATTCATATTATTAATATAATTTTTGCTTATTTTTGTTCATATTTTTCCTGTATCTTTACATTTTTATTATTGTAATTTTTTATGTATCATAAAATATGTTTTATTTCATTATATATGAACAATCAATTGAATTTTTATTATTGTTCTTTAATCAAACACATTTTACCATTATACAGTGTAATGGTAATAGAAGTTGTTAAAGCGGTAATATAAGTAGTAGTAGTAGTAGTTGTTGTTGGTTATGACTGATTATTAAATGTGAACTTTATTATAAAAAATATTTATTAATAATTTAAGTCAAAGTAAAAAAAAAAAAGAAGTATTAAATAAACTGTTGTCAAATACATTATAATTTTAAAAAGTTTTTTTTTATTCACCAAATATTTACTTTTATATTTTTCAGGCGTTAATTTAATTTAAAACCAGGTTCCTTTTTTCCCGTCTCTTACCACACTCCCCATCCCGGGATGCCGATGCTTTGAATGATGCTGATGCCCACTTGAGCCATGAACACGAAGAAGAACAGCATGTAATTGAACGAGCTGTCACTCCTGAGGGGGAAATATGATTGAGAGGTTTATTGTTGCAAGTGCATTTGTGTAATATGTACATTTTCGCCTGATGGCATTCATGTCTGACTTGCTGTGATATGTTTCTGAAATTTGAAATTTATACACGAATGTCCCCTACTGGACTACAGCGGGCTTAACACCCCACTGCAGATACACTTTAAGACCAGTATTGAAAATCTTATGAGTAGGAATTGGATATACTGGATATCCAATCACTTGCACTAATGCACTAGTAGAACAACAAAAGTGTACTAGTAGAATAATAAAGTATTTTTAGGAACATTCTTCCTCTATACTACCTTCAACTAGTGCATGACGTTTCTCACTGTAGTAGGACACTTTGACCTACAACTTCTAGTAGGCATTTTGGCTTTAAGGTCAAAGCGGCCAGAGATGTGCGGTCAGGGTAGGCATGCGAGGCAGTGCCGCCCTCTGACCTTATATATTATTACATACATATGTTTCAATTCAGATGATGTGGTCCTAATTTGCAGCGGTCTACAGAAGAGTGCATCTCTACCTGAAAGCCTTGTAAATTGGCCGGAACCAGCACACATATGAGCAGGGCGTGAACATGAGCAGCCATATGATTGACAGGCCGAAGTTGGTCACGCCGCCTCCTCCGAACATCCATGCGAAGCAGCCCACGAGATTGACAGCCAGGGTGGCGCTGTTGACTAAAAAAAAAATTTGAAAAGGAATTAAAAAGGAAGTCAACCTTAAACATTTCTCGACAATATAATACGTTATATGTGACCTCGCTAGTCGAAACATGACATTCTGATTAATATTGCGTTTTTGGGATATGAGTTATGAATTCAAATGCAGCAATTTTGCCACTTGCTGTCAACTAAAGATGACAAATGTTGCTAAGGGCTAAGGCAACAACCAATCACAGCTCACCTGTTTTCTAAAGCTGTGCCTTGGATTGGTTGTTACCTGAGATCAACCTGAGATGCTTCATCTATCCTTCCTTCCTTTCTTTAGTCTTTCCTTTGGTCTATTGAGGTCTCCCTGATTTGTTGGAATTTAGATTTTTCATGGGTTGGTGAAAGATTCTGGTTGGTAACCTGGTGTGTAGTAGGTGATGTCTGGTGATGTTCCTTTATTTTCTTTGATCCTTCCTCGGGTCTCCTGACAACCTCACGACTCTAGTTGGATTCGGAATTATTCGGTTCAGGTGAACGGTATGGGATTTTTAATAGGTTTTAGGTGAATTAATGAGCACACACTCACATGCACGCACATATACTCACGCACATACTCGCACACATACAAAAAAAAAAGAAGAAGAAGAAAAAAAAGAATGTCATGTTAAGACTAGTGGGACTGCATAGAACATATTGTCAAAAAAACTTTTTTTTTTAGGTTGACTCCTTTAAAGAAGATAAGACGCAGGACAAGCAGGACAAAACTTTTGACTTCACTGCATACATCATTTCATCGAGAATATTTTTCTTGGCTTTGTTGCAACATTCATCGCAGAATATGGACTGCTGTCATTTCTGCTGTTTTTGTGTGTGGCTAGTGTTCAATCTTTAGAGTCAAACTGTATAAAGCTTACGTAGAGTTGCATCATTTTTTCACCGCAGAACTAACAACGCCTTAGCATAGCTTTAAATGTAACTCAGGCTGTCAGATTGCTGCAGCGTAAAAGCTTTATAGGCAATCTTTTTGCACCGCTTGTTCACGGTGGTGTCATAAAAACGATGAAAGCGAAACCCCCCAAAAAGTTACATAATTCTATTCTTAAATGCCCCCGCCAACCTCCCCAGCTCAAAAAAGGCCATCTGCTCAGCCCGGTGGCTCGTTAACAAATAAATTGAAGCGCATTAAAAAAAAATTTTTTAAAAAAAGCACTGTGTGTGGACAGGCTATTATTTCTGGAGTACACTTGTAAAGCATCTCCCACTTATCACGAGTGGAGAAGGCAGCAAATCGGGATGATTAAATCTCTTAAATGAAGCTCTTGAAACATTTACTCACGCATCCACAGGTGGTACATTTTCTTGCACAAGCTGCGGTGTTGATCGGGGATCTCTTCAAAGTCCTGGTAGAAGCAAGGCTTGAGCGGAATGAAGCCGGGCAGCGGCGGGAAGTTGGGCTCTGCGAAATAGATGTTAAAGACGAGCGCAAGCAATAGGAATGAGAGGAGAAAAAAAAAAAAGGAATGAGAGGAGAAACACGTCTTAAAATAATGGCCCAAGTCTTGTTTTGACATCTCCTCAGGACGCCGGCCACCAAAATCCACTGCATGCTTTAGTGAAACAAATCATTCAATTCTACCCTGAAAATTGTATTATTATGTTTTTTTCTCCATAGGTTTGGCACATTTCTTGAAACTAAAATGACATTTTCAAAACTGCAAGCTCATTTGGCTAAACAGACTTACGTCAGTTCATTAGCAACAGATGGAAATTCACATTATCCCATTGGTTTACTGAGATGTAAGAAACTCTTCTTTTTTTTTTAAATCAAGTTCTACTTTTACCTGACTATTAATTGCTGTCAAGAATTGATCAATTTTTTTATGAAATTCATATATGGGATTTATATATTATATGCTTGACTAATTTTGACAATTGATCAGATGATTTTGCATATTATGACTCACACACTGATATCCTGCTGACGTGTTTTGGAGAGGACAACCATTAGACTGAAAAACAACTAATCCAGTTCGATCTGCAACATTTATTCATTTGGAAAGTGTGCTAAAAGTGGGCACATTGTGTGCTAACTGTAGGGTAAATATCCACAACCATTTGCACAGATCTACTGAGGCAATTGAGACATGTACTAAGACATTGGCAATTTGATGAAAGCAATGAGAAATGCCATTCAGTTGACACCAATTCTAATGCGGTTTTGGGATTTGTCCATGGTATTTTGAAAATGTAATTTCAGTTTCAAGAAATGTGCCAAACCTATGGAGAAAAAAACAGTATTACATATAGTATAATCAGTATTTAGTTCCGTAAAAAAAAAAACTGAATAAAACGACTTTGGGCCATTATTTTAGGAAGGTGACAATAATCAAGTGTTGTCGTAAGGCGGTATTCGTACTGACCAGCCATCGTGATATTCGATGCACCTTCTCTCTTTAGCCTGTCGCAAGGGATAGATACGATATAGCAAGATGCAACATGATTCAATAACAAACAATGCAGTATGATGTGATACCATCCCCTACGATTCGATGCAATGCCATCCAATACTGTACAATGCAATAGAATATGGTCAAATGCAATGATAAAAAATAATAATAATATTGTATTATAGTCACTCTGATTACTCTGATGTCATCCCATATGCATTTCATACAATATAATGCGATAAGACATCATGATATGGTATAACGGGTACAGTACCGTACCATAAGATACGGTTAGGTGTGTATACTGCATAATCATATTGTCATATTGTCATGGAATGGGGATTCGTTTTATACTGAAAGAATTAACTGGTGCTATAATGACTTTTGGGTTTTCAGTAGTTAAACCAGATTGCTGGATATCACCTCTTATGCTGCTTACGGCCTCTAGGGGGCTTTTTTTTGTTGTCAATTTTTGAGGATTGCAATGCGCTGTGATGCACGTTTAGTTCAGGCTTCTGACAATGGTGGGCTAAAGAAACACCTGCCATTAAAATACCTGCTATTAAAATGTTTTGATCATATGCTGAAATGTCCCTGATAATAACTACCATGCATCCTTACTACACTTCAGTGAAACAGGCCTAAAAAAAAAGAGGGCGATGCAAAGTCGATTTATAGACAGAGACATAATCTTCTTACCTTCTCCTCCAGAGAGCAGCTTGGCCGCGCGGCCTCAAACACGTCAAACGTACGAGGGAAGGTCTCGCAGGGTTGCGGGGGTGTGCAAAAAAAAAAAAAAAAAAGCAATTTAGTGTCTAAAAAGGCAAAAGGTCTAGTGGATTATAGTACATACACGGGACAGTATGGCTGGTTAAATCTCATGTAGTCCACGCCTCTGACCAGTCAATCAAGCTTCCTCTCCGAACCAATGGGTGGGATTATTCTAATCCCTGATGACACCGCCTCTCTGTTCATGACTCTGAATTCAAAGGTAAACTGCAAAGAGTCGCATTAAAGCAGCGGATGTTTTGACCGCCAAAAGTAAAATCTTAACAAGATTAAGTATTAAAAATCATGGAAACATTGTATTTGTTTGCAAAAAAATATTTCTTCTTACCAGGCAGTTTTTGTGTAAGAACATTTGCATTTTTGATGTATTTTTAAATCTTAAAATCATAGTTTGGGTTTTTTCAATTTGAGATTTAATTATAAATTGCAGTGATTCTATAGTGTGCAGTATAACTTCATATTTAAGACATTTTTGGTAGTGGAAGGGTGACGGTATGGAGGAAACTATGTTGTCTTGCCAAGAGAAATGTTCTCTTGACATATAAATTTCTTAAAATTAGAAACAAATTACTTATAACTGTTTTTCTTCTTTTTGCTATAAAGTTTTTTTTAAGAGAGGAAACAATACATCCCTGTGTTAAAATGGAACAGACTATAACTCTTTTATCATTTATTATCCACCAAGGATATAGTTTGAAAGCACACTATTACATTTACTAACAGTGAGGGTCAATAAGTGCAAGTTGCTTTCACAATTTTTCATAACTTGTGTATGGCAAGAAATTGTAATGACTCCCTTTTTCCAAATGAGGTCGCTGTTTCACTGTAAATGAACAGCCCATGAGCACGAGGCACAATGCACATTGTAACGTGAGCCAATACAAAATGTTGCTTTTACAAATATAAGTATGATGAATATTGATTAATTTAACTATTGTTGGCTATTGTTTAGGTTCTATTTTCCTATTCTAGTTGCAGCTTGAAAAACAAGAGTAAAAACATTCTGTAATGTGAACTGGACGTCCCTCCAAAATTGCAACAACACTGAAGGAGCGTCAGGAATTTCTGGCAAGCACTGGCTGTTTAGTACAGTGAAACTATCTATCTATCTATCTATCTATCTATCTATCTATCTATCTATCTATCTATCTATCTATCTATCTATCTATCTATCTATCTATCTATCTATCTATCTATCTATCTATCTATCTATCTCTAAATGTAAAGTAGTAAACAACCGCAATGGCAGATGACAGCAGTGGATACCACTGGGCATAATCTTTTACAAATGTCTGTGTTCTCTATCCACATGTGTAATAATACACCTTATTAAATTATTCATAGTCATAAGAATCAAGAACCATTATAACACTAGAGTCACTAGATGGCTAATATAACACTGCATAGGCATGTATAATTTAGGTAAAACCCAAAAAAAAAAAGATGGCTGTGCTCTCACCTTTTCTAAACACAAACACGCTCTTAACATGCGGAGCTTCCCCTCCTATATGAACCCATGTGTCCCGTCATTGTCTCGGTCGCCATGGAGACGCCTTTCCTCTGGACCAGGCGTGCTGTCCGGGGGGGAGGTTGGTCCACTGCAGCGCATCAGTGAAAGAAGATGAAATAATACATTTTCATATTTATTCATAACATTATTGCCATTATTCTATTCTGCTTATCTTCAATTTAGAGTCACAGCTGACTTTAGGAAAGAAATGGGGTACACCCTGGACTGGTCACCGGGCACCTACAATTCTGAATATTTCAAAGACCGTCATAAGCGGGAGATGGAAACCCACAGGGAGATCATGCAAGCTTCACAAAGGAAGGCCAGAGCTTGAATTAAAATTCACCTTTATTAGGGGGTGAAAGAGTTTATTACAGTGCCGTACGTGTACAAATGCATTTAATGATAATATTCAATTAAAAATAATTGTATCCACATTTTAAACAGTATTTTATAAAATCGTGGAAAATCATGTTTTTTTTTGTTTTGTTTTTTTTTTTAAATATTTCTGTCTTATTTGATTAAATATTTGGCATCAATTATTATGTCATTTTATTTAATTATATATAATTATATTTCACACATATCCCCTAATATTTTTCTCTTCCATATGTGTGTAAATGCATTACATCATGTGTGTATACTGATACAATTTTACTGTATTGAGTGCAGCTAGTCAACTTCCGTCAACAGCCGTCATTGGTTGGCACTGCAGCACAAATGGGACCCCAACATTACATAAAGGCTTGATATATTTAAGAGACACATTCTTTGTTTGTCATAGTTGCTTGTTACTGCGATACTATTTCAGCTCATAGTGCCACAGACAAATTTCTTGTGTGTGCTTTTTTTAATATTCCTCGCCATTAAAGATTATTCTGATTTTGATGACCACTTAACTATTTTCTGAGACCAGTGAGTGTATTTGCAGTTTACTATTCCAATGATAATACAGGGGGGGGGGGGGGGGGGAAGCCCAGGTATTATTTCACAGTACCTAAAAAGCATCAGTGGATGTTTTCTGGCTTGCATTCAAGACACTCACCTCGCCGCTTTAAACTGCCAAGAAGAACCACTAAAAAGCTCTCATGTGTTTTGAATAAACTTTACTCTACTAATTGGTCTCTGTGAGATCCGCAGACATCACAATTAAGCCAGCTGGTACGTGCAAATGTGTCATGTCATGGCCGTTCGAAGTCTATGAAGTCCACTGAGGTTCTTTAGTATTTTTGCATTAGCGGTCTGAGTCGCAGCAACAAATTCTATGATATTTGAATGACAGTTGAGTTCGAAGGTGAAATGAGATCATGTTTCTTAACACGTGCCCAAATGGTATTAGAGAAAGTTATTATTCATGTGAAGAATCCTATGTATTTTAAAAGGATCCCTAACTGTCAACGTTTAAGGTAAAAGAAGACCGAGGTCAAATCGACAGTAGGAGGTGTGGGGGTATGTTGAGTGCACGGGTGCCAAACGGTGGTGCGTATGTGAAAGGCACTCTAATTGAGGTTTTTGTCAGAAAGACGTGGCTTAAAATAAGTAGGAAAGGGCTAGAAATATATATATTTTTAGGGTGTGTGTTAGGAAGAAGTGGTGCGCCAACTCTATAAGAAAGTTGTTGAAAAGGGTGAACAAGATGTGGTGCGCCAACCTTGCCCGGATGTTGAAAATAGTGTGTGACTTAAAATGTTTGGAATAGGGTGGGGAAGGTTTTTTTTTTCAGGGGGTTTAGTTTAGAGGGGGTGCGTTAAACTTTTGGGGAAAGCTGATAAAGAAGACCTGCTTGGAGGGTGCGCATGGGGAAGACACTATCGGTTTGCGACATATCGTAGGCGTAAAAATCTGGATTACAGAGGATGATATTGAATAATTTTCAACACAAACTACCATCTCAAACTACATAGTGTGCTGCTATCTAGTGGTCGACAGTGAAATTACACTCAAAATAGATGTGAATGAGCCCAAAATAGAGTTATTACCTTGTGTTGGGGAGAAAGGTGGTGCAGCAACTCTGTATACAGAGTTGTAAATTGAATGGTGTGACTTACTTAAAGGAAAAGTTTACCCCCCCCCCAAAAAAAAATCTTGACAATAATGTGTTCTATGCAGCCCCACTAGTCTAAACATGGTATTCTGGTTAATATTGTGTCAGTGGAATATGAGTTGAGCAGCAAAATCCAGCCGTTTTTATCCATCTCAGGGGGCGGCCATTTTGTCACTTGCTGTCGACCGAAGATAACGTCAATGTTGCTCAGGTCCGAGGTAACAACCAATCACAGCTCAGCTTCAGAAAACAGGTGAGCTGTGATTGGTCGTTGACTGAGCCCTGAGCAACATTGATGTCATCTTCAGTCGACAGCAAGTGACAAAATGGCCGCCCCCTGAGATGGATAAAAATGGCTGGATTTTGCTTCATAACTCTTATTTCACAAATGTAATATTAATCAGAATGCCACGTTTATGATTAGTGGGGTCACATATAACACATTATTGTCAAGAAATATATAAGGTTGACTTCCACTTTAAAATGTTTTGGGAAGTACACTTTGTGTGGGTGTGTTTGGAAATGAGGGGGTGCGCCAACAATCTGGTATGCTTGCACTGCTTTTTATTAGTTATGCCTTACTTCATGCCAGACCAAATTTACTGCTTAACACAATGCAAGCAAAGTCATATTTACTCCCCTTGGAAACAAAAACAAAAAAGAGACATTGGGGAGAATTAGAGCTTGACCACGATCACACCTGACACCGCCATCCTGTAATAACTCACATGTGCTATAATCAGACACCTGGGAAATGCAGGCATCCTATTTCATTTCATCAGAGCATATCAATCTCGCATCAGCATGAGGAGAGGTGTGCGTTATATTACCAAAGGGAGCGCCTCCATTAAAACCTTTAATCATTGTGCCTTTGCTTACAGTTAAAAGACGAGCGCGGGGATTTGCTTTGTACTGCCTTGACGATGCTGCATTAGAGGCTATTTGGTGCACTTGAATTCAGACAGTGAAGCCCTCAGCACTCAGCCGCTGATTGATTGGGATGCACACCACCAGTCAAACTGCCCCTCCTCTTCCTTCTTCTGCCCAATCTTGGAATAAGAAGAAGAAAAATAAGCATATATATCCTTTTTGAGCTGTTTTTTTTATTTATTTCTGCCTCACACTGGTGATTTTTACTGATAAATTGATATATGAATAATGCATTGGAGGCGATCAAAAGGCTTCACGTAGTCATCATCATTGGGTACATGAGGAGCAGGAATTCATGCGGAGTACAAGTGGAGTGTAAGGAGGAAAAGGTGGTGCGCCTTTTCTTTTGGGATTTTGAAGGCAGTGTATGGCATAAAATGTTCCACAAAGGCTGTGGAAAACACCCTTTTTTAGATGGTGTATGTGTGGGGAGATGGGTGCGCCATCTTGGTTGGGATTTGGAAGGTGGTGCATGGCTTTAAACCTAAGGCAAGGCCTCCATTCAGAAGGCATGGCTGGTTAGGGGGTGCGCAAACTCAAGAGAGTGGTTTGCTGAAAACATTTAGGAAATGCATATTTGCTTGCACCAACTCTATTATGATGTTGAATTGGGTGTGCGTATAAGTTTGTAAAGTTTTATACGTGTGCCTGGGGGGGGGGGGGAGTGCGCCAACTTTGACAGAATTATCATCTTAAACCAGGGCATAATGTCAACACTATCTGCATGTTGAAAGGGGATGTGGGTTAAATTCTGAGGAAAATCACCCTTCTATATATCTGTAAGGTGTGTTGGGGAAGAGGTGGCGTACGGTGGCGAAAAGCACCTTTTTCTTAAGATGTGTATATTGACACACATCAACACACACATCTTCAACACTGTTGAAGAAACGGTGCTTCAGCTCCATCAGGAATCAGACAGAATGCATGGCTTAAAATATTTGGGAAATATATTTTTAATTAATTATTATTTTTTTAAGGGTGTTTCTAGGTAAGTGGGGGTGCGTCAACTCTGTTGGAACATTTACGGGGTGCGACATAGGAAAAAGCACCAATTTTTCGGGTGTGTTTGTTGAAGAAGTGGTACATCAACTTCCTTGGGAAGTTGGAGTGGATGCGTGGATTAAAATATTTTTTAGGGTGCGCTAACTCTGTTGGGAAATTGTTGCGACCAAAAATATTTGGAAAACACATGGAAAGCTCAAATTTTTAGGGTGTGTGGAGAAGTGGTGCGTCAACTCCATCGGGAAGTTGATAGGGTGCGTGTCTTAAAATATTAGAGAGAAGCGCATTATTGTGAGGGTGTTTGTTGGTAAGAGACTCTGTTGGGACATTTAAGGGGTGCGATGCACAATGTTTGCAAAAGGAAGGAGAAACGCACCCATTTTTAGGCTGTGTGTGGTGAAGTGCTGTGTCAACTTCATCGGAAGTTGACGGGGTTGTGTGGCTTTAAATATACTGTATAAGAGAAGCACACTATTTTGAGGGTGATTAGTTTTTTTTTTTGAGAGAGAGAGAGAGCTCAGTAGTATTAATTCGATAATCTTACCGATTCGACATGTCATCATCATTGCTCTCTTTTTTTTCCTTTTTCCCTCTTTTTCTTTTTTTTTATGTGAGTGAGTATATGCATGTGCGTGTCTACTCATTGATTCACCTAAAACCCATTAAAAATCCCATACCGTTCACCTAAACCGAATACTTCTGACTCCAGCTAGAGTCGTGAGGATGTCAGGAGACCTGAGGAAGGATCAAAGCAAAGAAAGTGAAATCCAGCACCGAGGGTGATTTGGGTAAACATATGCGCCAAATATTTCAAAAAGTTGAAAAGACTGGTGGGAAAGGCATCAGCAATCTATTTATTTATTTATTTATTTTTGTACGTGGGGGTGCACCAACTCAAGTCAGGAGGTTGAAGGGGTGCTTGCTTGAAAGATTTGGTTAGTTGGGTGTTAGTAATGCTGTTGGGCAATTAACGTTTAAAGTCTGGGGAAATTATTATTATTATTATTATTATTATTATTATTATTATTATTATTATTATTATTATTATTATTATTATTATTATTATTATTAATGTGCGCGGCTTGCTCCGGTGGATCTTCATTCAGCCAGCCAGGCAGTAAGTCAGTGTCTGGCAGCGTGCACACGCCCCCCACTCACGAGCACGCGTGCGTGCGTGCGTGTGCAAGTGTGGAAGTGTGTGCGCGTGTATGTGTGTGGAGCAGCAGGCAAAGGCACACACACGAGCACCAGCACACACCAGCACCAGCACTCTTCAACGTTGGCTGGTAACATGGCGTTGACTCGCCGAGGGACACGACGGCTCTTCCACCCGCGCTGATGTTACTGTTGTTGTTGGGACTACTAGAAAAAGCGTGGGAGCGGGGTGCCGGGTTGGGGAGGGGGGGCTTTAGCGTGGGGTGAGTCCCTCTTAAAAATAAAACGCGCAGACAATAGCTGACTGACCACCCGCGGGCAAAAAGAAAATGCATCGCATGTGGCTGTGACGGCGTGTAGACACGGACGAGGAGACCCACGCTACCCCACTGGTGGACCCCCCCTCCCCACCCAAAGGCTGTACATGGCGGTGGAGAGCACCCCTTGGCTCATTTGTGTGCTTTTGCTCTTTTGCGCTCCATCCAAGCAAGGTAAATATAACATTTCCATCCATGCTTTTACTATTGCGATTTGTCTTTTTAAGTGCGAGTGCATGGGGGGGGGGGGGGGGTGTTCTCAAGTGCACCTTGCACCGTGCAGGACAATATACGCTCACGACTGGACACGACTCTCAATACTCTTAGTGCTGTTCGGTGTTTATTGTGTGTTCACTGCAAGAGTTGCCTGCAAAAAGAGCAGCGAGTGAGCTTCCAAAGTTAGATTTGGCCAAGTTTGACATTCATTGTGTTCAATGGGTTCACTTACTAAAGCGACACAATCGCGTGCCATATATTAGATTTGACAAGTTCTGTTCTTAGTTTGTTTATTGGCGTGTGTGTGTGTGTGTGTGTGTGTGTGTGTGTGTGTGTGTGTGTGTGTGTGTGTGGGGGGGGGGGTGATAATGTCATTATACAAGTACGGTAGCTATTGAGCTGCGCCAAGGTAGAGGTGACTAAAAAAAAACAACAAAACACTAATTCAACTCCGGTGGGCTACTTTAGTAAAAGTAAAAAAGAAAAAGAAAAAAAAGGACATACAATTCTGACTTTAAAGTCTCAGAATTGTCACTTTAAAGTCAGAATTCTTACTTTAATGTCAGAATTCTGAGAATACGTACAGAATTCTGCCTTATTTAGTGCTACTATTATTCTCACTTTAAAGTGAGAATTCTGATAATAAAGTGAGAATCCTGCCAAACTTTTTTTTCTCTCTTTACTGACCCTAATCCTCTTCCTTACATTTTACTGTCAATACTTTTTTTTTTAAATGTATCAATAAACTATCTTATTTGTTTGGGTAAGAGATCACTCAATCAATCTGATTTCTCTAACTTCCTGTCCTTACCCAAAATCCACTTAAGTTTGTTACTTTGTTGTTGTTGTGACGTAGATGTAACACAAATCGTGCTGGCAGCTTGAAACGACAATTTCAGTGTTCGTTTTTTGTTGTCCTTACCTCCGAATTTTGAATAGATGTCGGAAATATTGGAAATCTCCATCGCAGCTATTGCCTCATGAGCAATGCAAATGATTTGATTTAGTCCATGCTTTCAATTGCCAATTTTCTCTTTCCACTTTTCTTTAAACAGCAAACTTGGAATAAATGCAGCACTTTCACGCAATCTGGGTTCCCACAGCTGTCACAGCAAGCATCAGTGGAAGTTGGTAATTGCACTTCCAGCAGTGAACTCAGTGACCCAGTAAAAGGCTGTCTGTGTATCGTTGGCATGGAGACAAGTCCTGGTGTACATGTGATGACCCGAGTGAAACGCGTAGTGAAGGAAAATACTTTTTAATTCGGGGAAAGGGTGGCGGGGCGCCCACCTCGGGCACTGCCAATCTTACTACTACCACACCCGATCTCGTCAGACCACAGAAAGGGTCATAGATAAGATGCAGCCTGGGTCCTACAAATGGTGCATTCTACAGCCCTACAGGGTACGTTAGTGTAAATTTCACCTTTAGGGACTGAAATTAACTCCTGTTGTTTCCTTTATGTGGAGATGCATTGTTGAATAAGTTGTTCAATTTTGAGTGTTTTTTTTTAAGAAAAGTTCCACACGTCACTGATGAAGGGTTTGTCCGGTCAGAGAAAAAACGTGTAGCAAGTTGCAACTGTGTTTGATCGAATGATTATTTTAACTCATTCACTCGCCGCCATTTTCACTGAAGCAATCCCCTTCGCTCCCGGCTGTTTTACTGGAGTTTGACTGATTTTGCAAGGCCCACAGAATATTGTGTTCTGTTGCTATAAAAAAATGGAACCTGGAAGAAAGATTAAAGTCTATTTTACTAGTTTTGCAGCAATTAGCATTAGAATATAACTAAGTTTCATCGTTAGTCACAAATCTGTTTAGAACTGTGGGGAAATCAGCTTGTTTGCAACATGGCCATGGTTGATCTCTTATACTCTGCTGCCACCTGCTGGCCGTTTTTTTGTAACAACTACCATTGCTTTAAGCGACCTCTCAGCTGTATGCTCTAGCATAAAAAACATAAAACATGTATAAAAAAAGTTTTTGTGACCATGGCAATATTTAAAATAGAACGTTTTAATATATTTTTGGGAGCAAATTAGTTAATAATCGATTAATGTGTAATTTTTTTTTGTCGATGAATGGGATAAAATAATCTCTGTATTCAAAAAAAGGACATTATTTCAAATTAATAGTACAAAGAAAATAAATTCACAATGATTCAGTTAATGGTTTGGTCGGTAACATGTCGGAAAATAGAAAAAAACTGTTGATAATTTTTTCCAAAGTAAAAGCAAAATTTGCGATCATGGAGGATAACAGAAATCAGAATTTTTGCTGTTATTTACTGAACGTGGAGAATTTCTAAATAAAATGGTATCTAAAGGATTTATCAATGATCAAAAATAATTATTGACTAATTTCATCGATTTAATTTCGATTTAACACGGAATTTCCTCCAGTGATCAATTATACAGTCCAGCATTGGTCGGCAACCTTTACAAAACTGGGAGCTACTTCTTGGGTGCTGATGGGCTCTTTCGGACTAAATAACACATTTGCTCAAATTGCCATTAATTACAGTGTTGTGTTGCGAATGTCACATGACCAAACTCAGAAAACAGGTGAGTCGTGATTGGTCGCTACCTGATCCCTGAACAACTGCTTTCATTCGACAGCAGGTGGCAAAACGGTCACCGGATTTTGCTTTTTCACAATACTTTGTTTAGTCTTTACACTAGTGGGGTGAATATGTCAAAAAAAAATTGGGGATTGACTTTCATTTTAAAGCACAAAACAGAAAGTCAATCCTTGATGCTAGCAGAAATGAGGCCTAGTGACCTGCTATGATGACGGTTGACACAACAGCCGTCTTCCTTAATGAGTACTCTAGTCGTGCGTGGAGGTGGTCCCGTCCTTCTCTCTCCCGCTCAAGGACTTTGCCAAAGACCTTGTTGTTCTCGCCTCTGAGCACATTTGTTGGCCCAACGTGACAAGGTTGCTTTCATGAGTGCCACGCCTGATTGAAGTGATGCAGTCAATCATGATATCGATGCAAACTAGTTTTACTGCGAAGTCTTATCAGAAAGCAATTTTTTGGGGTCAACATGGAGAATTTCATTAATGGGGCCTTCAGGTTTACAGTATGTTGTGTAATTGCGTAATGGATTTCATGAGTCCGATACGTTTCCTAGACCTGTCATGATAATTACAATTTCAACTTATAGTTTGACGGTCACAATAGTTTTTCCAAACGCGACAAATTATGATTTGCATGCATGTTTGTCATCCACATTTTTTGAAAATATTGAGTATTTTGAATCGAAATTGGCCGACTCATTTAATCCACAGCTTGAATCAGCGGTTCAAGTGAAAAAACAAATAAAAGTGGATTCAAAGGCCAACCTTGAGGAGTTTGAAATCTCAAATGAAGACAAAACAGACCCATTTTCTCTAATACAGACCACAAGTAGGACCGTTCCAAATGCTCAAAACCTTCAAACGCTTTCATTGCGTTCAAAGACAACACTGCTCCTAGAATGCTAAAAATAAACATGGAAAAAAGTCATTATGATTTGGTAAGGTTAGCAATATCTACAGTATATACAACAGACATATTGAAAAGGATGAATTCATACAGAATGTCTTTTTTTCCTTCCCATACCCACTGAACAGCATTCATCACGACAAAGTAAAAATATATCTGAGTTTAATTGGCAAAATCTGCCAATTATTATTCTAAAAAGGCCTAATATCATCTAGCCGATTATTTAGCCCTTGCGCTAACCTCGAATCCGCTTTGCTGACCCCTTTTGAAATATTTACCGGTAATATCAAGTTGACCAAGGAAATGTATTGTTGTTAAATGCCCGTCCACTGCTTACATACCAACAACAGCGGCTCATGAAGATTGAATGGAGTGAGGTTCCCTAGGTTCTAAAAAGTTAGCGCATCAATTTGTATGTTCTTGTACGACCCAGTTAGAAAGCCTAAACATCGCACTAGAAATGATCCTAAAACCAATCTGTCAGTTGAGGTGAAGGAGAAGACTAGTGGACGAATATGCACTGAATATCCGGCCACCGGAATTTGTTTGCCATTTTCGGTATTTGGCCGAAATAAAATGAAAGCCGAATGAATATGGTCGAAATAGGTTGTGGTGATGCAAGCAAAAAAAAAAAAAAAAAAACGCTGCAAAAAAAAACGCAGGGTGAGTGTCCGCCTTTTCTTCTCGCTGGCTTTTCACCGTGTGAGTTTGCACCGATGAGCCACTCTTTTTTTCCTGCGGCGCCTTTCCTTTTTAATTTTTTTTTTATAAGAGCCCCTCGTAGGCTTCACCGACATCCCGGTGGCCGTGCTAAATACAGGGATGTGATTTTTCCGCTAATTCGCGGAATTCCGCTTTTTTTATCTCCCCCCGCAAAAAAAAAATCTGATTTTTTTTTTTTTTTTTTTAGTAGTTCATTGTGTATGCACATGACTCCGACAGATAACATCTTCTGCTATAACAAAGACATTTGTGGTATGCTCTAATATGAGTTACTTTTCATTTGGTCATGATACAATTATTTGTTCATGAAATTTGAACTCTTCAACGTTATTTATGTGTTAACTTAGTAATCACATTAGTTAGATATGATGATATTCTCAGTGATAGTTTTTAAAAGCAAAGGCAGTCCAATGTTTTTGAATGTGACTGATTTTGAGTTGACTAAAACTAGGGATAGTTCAATATACATTGAAAATTTATGCTGTTGTTTTGTCTATTTCTTTGTCATGTGAGTGCATTGAAAGTACTTAAAAACACGGAAAACCCATGAGCTGGACCTAGCTGGGTGCCAGCGGCCCCCAGACCCCCGGCTAAATTTTCAGATAATTTCACTTTGGTCAAATCACATCCCTGTAAATACTTTAGCTAATGCTAGCACTATTGCTATCAACAGTTTCAAACACAAAAACACTTACCGCTATCTCCGGCGGCAAACCTCTACAGGACGCTGCGTGTGACTTGGCAGTCCGTTCCCGAAGCCGATTAGCTGGTGCGAACAAATGTATTTATTCATTTTTAAACGTTGGTGAATATGTGAACGTGCCGATTTTAAGTGTGCCGCACTTTGTACCGCCGCACGCATCCGTCCCCGCCTGTGCGAACTACATTGACTATAAGGTGCAAATCGCACCGCCAGAAAATGCTCAACCCTCGTTTGGTGTTTAATGTACCACATTTTAATTTATATTGTGCTTTGTTAAAATGCCAGCGCTAAATAAATATTTTATAATATTATAATTTTAATAAATTATAATAAATGCAATGATAGTAAAAATTGTCATACCGGTATATTTTTTGGGGGGGGCATTTTTCATTTTTGGTTTCGGCCAATCATTTTCATTTCCGTGCATCCCGAGAGAAGACTAAACAGGCCTGACGCGGCTCTTTTGAAGTTATGTCCGTCCTTTCAGGATGTATGCGGAGGCATTGATGCGGTGCTTTAAAAAGGTAAATATTGCAGCAGAATGTTTTTGAACATCATAGAGGATACTTCTGTAGAATTTGAACTACACGGATCCGCACAGCATATGAAGTGTTGCCTCCATGATTGAAAATACTTTTATTGTCCATATTTCTTCACTGTCCAGATCAAATGAGCGGATCATACTTTTGTTCTCCTGTGCGCCTTTTGTGGCGTTGAGAACCGGGTGCATGAACGAGTCGGAGGCGGCGGGGTTTGTGTGGGAACTCATGGTGGGTGATTTTGGGACAGAGATGAATCGGCGGGAGAAGCCGGCGGGGCGAATTAGAGGGCAAGGGCCGCAGCTAGATCCACAAACAAAGAGCTTGTTTTGTCCGTTCTAATGATCACAGGGAAATATGTCAACTTCATTTAACACGTTATGAGCACATGAAAGGGAGGAAAGCGCCCCCTCTGCCTTTGTTTCTACCGCGCCCCGCAAATTCTACAATTTGGAGTTAGACCAACTGTTTCATTAAAGATGCCCCTCCTTCCTCCTAAAACAGTTTCTACTACTGTACGTCTGTGACCAGCATTAATCCAAACTAACCCAAGCAAAGCAGAAGCCAGAATGCGGAAAAAAAGTGAGTGCCCATGAAGACAACAAAAACATTTTCACTCATAGAAGCAGTACTTCACGCACTACAATGGGCCGACGTGGCACATGGACGCATGACCAGACCACAAACATTCCCCACCGCCACCACGTTCGCAACGCTGGATATTAACTTCAACCTGTGCGTCCAACAAAACTCAGTGCAGCTCTGCTTACCCTTTGGCTTTGATGTGATCAAGTGAGTTTTCTCGTCAGTTTTTATTTCGGTATTGCGATGTCCATACAGATGAAATAAGTTCAATAGTCGTTTGAGAATTGTAGTTTACTTTATAGTGACGTTTTTTTTTTTTTTTTTAATTTTTTTATGTTGCACTTGACAAATACTTCATATATTTGGGAAAAACTAAAAACTAAATATTTTCGAAAAAATTTAAAACTAGCAAACCACCTATAAAAGCAACTTCAAACTAACTGAAATGTATCAACAAGAGAAAGTGAAATAAACTTGACAAATACTTCATATATTTGGGGAATGCGAAAACTAAAAACTAAAAACATTTACAAAAATGAAAAACTAACAAACCTCCTATAAAAGCAAATTAAAACTAACTGATACTTATTCATCAACAAGTCAAAGTGAAATAAAAATTAACTATAATGAACAATCCAACACTATTAGAACATAATAATTTTGCACAACAAACAAGCTTCATTTGGATTTTACTTTGTTGATCATCAGAGTCAGACATTGTTGGTCGCGATGTTAGCTTCTTATGCTAACTGCTGAGTGGCTAGCGGCTACATGCTTGGCACGTATGAACAAAAGGCAGCGTTTTATATGTTTAATTGTTTAACACATAGTGATTATATTGTGCGACAGTTGATGTTATACATGAGGTCGCAAGCATTACGCCTCCACAATCATTACATTTAGGAGTGTTTTATTGTTTACCTTCAAGTTTATTGGGGTACTCATTAGACTTTCCCATGGTAAAGACTTGAAATTTACATGAATACAACAAAAATAAATAAATAAGCATAACTAAAAATGAAAGCATCAGTTCATTGGATACAGTTCTGTATAATCAGTTTTTTTAGACTTTATTTTTTGGGGACATCATTTTAAAATGTTCCTTTAAAAGTTCCGTGAATGGGAAGCTAAAGGTCAAATATAATTTATCTCAATGTTAAACTGTCATCGATTTGTGGTTGACCTTCAAGGTACCAATGTATTGTACTGTATGTGCATGGAGTCCATCCAGCACAGTTGTTAATAGAAACCTGACTCATTTTATCCAATAAGTGAAACTGCAGCACAGCAACAGTTGTGCCGCGCTGTCATGTTCCAAAAGAAATATAATTTCCCGGTAGTGTTAATAGCACTTTAATCCACAATTTCAGCGTGAAAGTTCACATCTCATTAAACAGCTCCGGAGTCATCATCTTTCTTTCTTTTCTTTTTTTCCTTCTTTTTTCAAGGGCTGATTAAGACGACTGGATTTTTTTCCATCGTGTTCAGCATAACTCGCGCACATAAATTAACATTGCTCCCGCTGTTGGTCACCGAGCGTAGATACGATGTCCTGATTTAACGGGTACTTTACATTCCTCCCGTGTCAGCAATTTGCTACCGTCCTCTCACTCAAACGATTATCATGCATGTTTGGCAGATTCCCTTAGTGATGTTGTCAATCGAAATTTAAAACTGTTTCAGTCTGGCATAAAGTACGCATGTATTATTTTAAAGTTTTTTTGGGGCGTTTTGCCTCCCCATTATAAAGTGTATGAAAACATCCGACTCGGAGCTGGTCGCACCAAAAAGGAGTTCGAAACTTTTGAAAAAAGATGAACTCCTCTCAAACAAGCAATTATTTGATATATTGATTGAATGTCGATGGAGGAATTTTATGTCAAATTCAAATGTTCATCTCTAATAATAATTTAGAGTGTTGTGCTGTATGGCGAAGCATCAAACTTCACCAGCAATGTATGCAACTTAAATTTTTGCGTCACCCATCACTCTAATTTACGTGCTTAAAATTTGGTAGTAACTGGAAAAAGTAAATCTTAGAGAAGTTCATGTTTAAAGACCAAAAGACATGACTAAAATGACAAGAAGCGAAAATGAACAAAAAAAAAACTGTAAACATGGTAGACATTTTCTCTTTTTTGTAGATCTACTTATGGTTGACGTCTTTAAAAATCAGGGCTGAGTTTAAAAAAGGCAATTAATTGATATCATATAATATATATTGATGTTCTCTTTCATTGCCCGATATCGATTCATAAAGCAATTATTTTAATGTCTTTTTCTCCTAAATTAATGAGAAAATAGAATTTGAAAGGCCAACATGTTTGTTTTTGTATCTCGCTGTTTTTTTTTTTTTTAATTTGCTATTCACAGGAACTTCAAAGTATTTTCTTACATTTATGAAAGACCTGACTTTTTCATTTTAAACCGATTCAAAATCTTTTTTATTATTATTATTTGTTATTTCAATTATGAAAATAGTATTTTCATCTCATCCTTGCTGATGTCAATGTTTGTGTAACATTTTAGTGATTGTATCACGTGTTTCATTAATAAAAAGAAATGAAATGTTTTAGAGTTTTTATCTAAATCAAATCGAGTCAAGAAATTAGCATTGATACCCAGTTCTAGTAAAACACCGGGGACTGAATCTATGAAAGGTTCAAGGGGATGTCTTTGAAGGCTTCCTGGAAATAACCAAAATAGCCCAAAAACGCAACTTTAAACTAAAAATGTAGATTTTTTTTTGTGTTTTTTCAGGTCTGGTTTTATGAGACTTTTTTTTGCGGGTTTACTCATGATAGATAACGGACGTCACCAGCGGTTGAATTTTCAAAACTTTCTGAGGGGTACGCCTTTAAAGGACTCCTGGAAATGGCCAAAATGACCCTCAAACGGCAGCTATTCATGATCCCGTGATGCTTCGTGAAACACACCTTGAGAATGTTGTGCTTCTAAGCAGGTGGAAAATCTCAGCATTTTTACAAATTTGTTTGGAAATGTAATATTGTTGTTAAAGGCAGACTTTCCATGGTGCTGAATAGTACAAACGCCGTCAGTCCTGCAGAAGACAAAGACTGTTTAAGTATGGTCGACGCAAACTATGTGTCATGTGCCACATACAGATGTTCAAAATTGCACAGACGGTAATCAGAATCAACTTATCTTTTTTTCCTTTTTTTTTCTTCCCTCCCCTACTGAGTATCATAAATAAAAATGCAATCAAGAAAGAAGAGGTATTATCAAACCAGGACAGCCATCCTGCTGTCAACAACATGCTGAGAATCCATTTCAGCGCCTGATGAATCTCCCGTCCCCGGCAGAGTTTGACGAGAGCGCCGTAAGACGCAAGGCCGGGGTGACGTGGCCGATGTGTCGACGGCAGAGGGTATCCGTAGGCTGGCTTGTTTGACCCCGCGACCCCTGCTCACTATCTACACAGAATAGACAGATACTGCACCACACAGGTTTATTATGTGCCTACTTTATGGCTGCTATTCTAAGGCCAAATAAATCAGCATTATGATTTTTTTTTCACCAGACTGTGAATCCTGGTTAAATTTACATATGGAAGGGTTTTATATGTTAGACCCACAAAAAAATGAGCCAAAGCACACATTTCAAAAAGATACTGGAAATCTGACATTTTGGTTTGAAGCGGCTCTTTTAGGGACATTTTTGGCCATTTCCAAATCCTTCAAAACAACCCATAGAACATTCGGAAAATTCAGCCCTCAGAGTCAGCTTTATGTAGCAACGTGAAATTTGGTAGGCAATCTAGCATATCTCATCTTCTTTTATCATATTAACCCTTGTGGATCCTAAGGTCCATTCCTAGGGTGAGAACCAAAAGACACGGTGAGGCTGCATTCAGCCATTATGCTCCATGCTAGCATGTCAAAACCGTTAAGAGTCAGTTTCATGTAGCAATGTGAAATTTGGTAAGCAATCTAGCATAAATTACCTTATTTTATTATATCAACCCTTATGGATTCTAAGGTCCATTCCAAGGGTGAGAACCAAACACACACAGTGAGGCTGCATTCAGCCATTATGCTCCATGCTAGCATGTCAGTCTTAGCTTAACAATTAGCATTAGGTCCATGGAATAGCCTGCCCAGAGGACATCAAGTCCGTAGAGATTGTTGACATTTTTAAGAGGAGGCTAACAGCGCAGTTTGATTCTCTAAATCTTATTTTTGATGGTATTGGAGAATCTTTGAGTGACTGAATGATTGTTCCGATTGTTTTTATGTCATTGTTGTGCGGAATCAGATTCATCTGTCTCGACTAAGTTGAAACACGTAAGGAATTTGTCTCCGGTATAGTGTGAGCCACTGCAAAAGACGCAACAATAAAACCAGTAGTGTGGAATATTAATCAACAACAGTTATACAATTATGTAGCGAGTTAAAGCTACATTAATCAAAATTGCAGTACGGTCACACAGTTATGTGCAAAATAGGCAAACCTTCTCTATGGAATTGTGAGTCAACTGTTTAGGAAGTTAATGGCAAGAGGGAAGAAGCTATTTGAAATGTCAGCTAGTTTCTGTGTGCACAGTTTAATAGCACCTACCTGATATACCTGATATGAGGGAAGGATCTGAAAGAGGTGGTGACCAGGATGTGGAGGGTAGTCGACGTCATGTTGCCCTTTTACGCCAGCAAAGTATTTGATTGAATGAACTGCTGTCTTTTGATTTAATTGCCTCGAGGCACGAATGAGCAATAATCTATTATACACTAGTGACAGAATTCAATCGATCAACCATTAGATGAATTGATTATGTCCATGTTAGTCGCTGATGGTGTAGCAGTTCATTCACCTTACTTTTGTCACTCTGTGACAGTGTAAATGCAAGAGACTGAGAATACTTGAAACAATAATTTAAACCATAATGGGACAAGTGGATACGAAGAGTGCTGTAATTCTTTATCTTTTATGTGTTTTGACCGCAGAAGGTTAGATACCTTTGATTAAAACACTTCAATTTATGGGAGAAAAAGCATAATTTGAAAACTGTAGTAATTTTCCTTAATACATGTGTCAAGGTTGTGGTCCATCCTCTCCACATCACTGCGCACTTAATGTGCTAACCCCCCCCCCCTTCCTCCCCCGTGCTTTCAAAGTACCTCTGCTTCGCAAAGAAGAATCACGCTATTATACATCGTTGATGTTTATCTATTAAAAAAATAAAAATAAAACAAAAGAAAATTATTATTAGTTATTCCTCCCAATGGTCCACAAGGTCAAGTCCGGCAGTTTGTTCGTACAAAGTTTGGAGGGAAAATTAGCATACGGGATTCCTGCGGCTTAAGCGACCCTGCGCAATGTGAAGCGCGGTGGTGGGAGGGAAAGAGGGCAGCGGACTGAGTCAACCATTCATTCTGTTTTCTGGGGGCAAGGTCCACTTTCTTGCTTAAATATCATAGAGGATGAAGACACAGGATATTTTCATTATGCAAAATGCATAAAAACCACATGACCATTACACTTTAATTTAATTCATTCATTTCATTGGCTTTATTTCTTTTTTTTTTAATTAATTAAATTTATTCACTGTTAAAATGTATTTATTTATTTTGCCCCTAATTTGTGCATAAATGTTTTTAAAATGCGCATTCATTCATTAATTTAATGCCATAATTTGTTACTGTCTATGTTAACTTTTATGACATACCTAAGTAAAATATTACTTCCGTACATTAAAATTCATAGAGCTCAATTTCATAGTACTCAGCAAGGTAGAGTCCATTCCTCCTGAAATTTAAATATGAGCATGTTGGACAGCCCTGCCTGAGGAATAGTCCTATAGTGGCAAATTAGGTATGTTTGTGCGTGCGTGCGTGTATTTACAACAGAGCGTGTGCCTGCATTCTTTTGTGTAACTGAGCGGGTATCAGCTGTGATTTGTCAGTGCATCTTGAATCCATCCCTTGAGAGTCCATTCTAAATTAGAGTGTATATTATTTAAAGGTGCCTCCAGCCAACTTTCATTTGGATGCGCTCGTGTGGTGAATATGTTGATTTTTGTAACCGTTATTTATTTGTTCATTTATTTTAGATATAACAGTCCTCTGTGTGCATATTTTTAGCCCATCATGGAATTAGTCTTACATCTATTTTCTATTAGCACATAATTTAAATGACTTTATTATACAGTACATTTCTCTAAATTGCAAGGTGATGTGATGCTTATTCCCCCCCGCCAGTCCAAAACATGCTTTTTCTGTAGCTTAAGTGGATACCTGGTGGGATGCAATTTGTTTGTTGTGTTTATAGGACACACAGTAATTTTCCTCAACAAATTGTCAAAGAAAATTGACAATTTGACAAAAGGAATGATGGAAGGCAGTTGAATAAAACCATACAGTCATTTTGTATCATTACTATATAGTGGAACCTCCTCTTTTGGGAGGACAGACCATTTTCTTACGTCGTGTTCGGGCGTCCGGGGGTTTTATAAATACATCAAAATGTCCGGTTGGCATTGCGTGACTAATAGGAAGTGAAGGCTGGTACCACAATTTCAATTGTCCTCTTTTTTGAGGGGGAAATGGGAATATGGCCACCCCAAGTTAAATAGATAGCTGTTAGCTATATAGATAGCTGCTAGCTTAATTGCTTGCTAACAAGCTAGTAGATAGATAGATAGATAGATAGATAGATAATCCCATTGAGAAAAGTCAGTATGTGCAAACAGACAATACGTTAGCATCAGCCGTTGTTGTTTGTCTCAGATAATTGGGCAGTCCCAAGTTCCCAACAGTGATCTTAATTTACGACCGAGAGATGCACACACGCTTCATGTTAGCTTTGATTTTTAGCATCAGCATTCCTAGAAGCACAGACAGTCAAATTGCTTTTTTTTTTTCTTGATTGTTTTTGGAGGTCAGCAAGCAATACTTTGAAAGGACGTTACCAATACCTGCATGGCATCAGTGATACAGCAATGACTCTTTATAGGCTGGCTTAAAAAAATATTTGAATTGAAAACCTATTTCATTAGCTTAGTTGGTTACAAAGCCTCTAATTAATTAGATTTTTTTTTCCGCAAAGGAGTCATAAGAAATATGTTCTGGTTGTTCATACTTGGAAGTTGTCTGCCATTTACAGCGCATATTTCTCTCCCAAAATTTGGGTTAGTTTCGAAATTTTATGAGCTCAGGGACATTCAACTTCATAAGGTTCCACTGTAACCTTCACCCCCTAAATGTGCGCTGTACCATTTTAAAAAGGTAATATTAAAGCTTTTTCTACATCATGCATGCTCCACCAATGCCCAGATGAGTACGAAGAGCCCTGACTGTTTTACTCTGACTGCACCAATCAGCTTTTATCTTCCCTTTATAGTAGAGTGTGTGAACCCGCATACTCCACAGTTTCTTTGGGGAGGGGAGGGGCGGAGTTTTGCTTACTTCATTTACTCTAATTTATGGAGTCCCCATTAATTGATGATTTTTTTCCCGTTTTCTACTTGATTACCTTGTATGTTAGTTTTTTAACTTATAAGCCATATGCAACATTGCTTTATGGTTGAAAATTAATAGTTGGTTCATAGTTAAGAATATATACTTTGAATTATACTCCGCTGTCTGCAGTCAGAGTGAAATTGCAAATGATGATCTATTCTCAATTGCCATACCTATATAGATAATGGTTTAATAATTAAATAGCTTTCAATCCATGTGGTTCTTACTCACATCCTTATTTTAAAGCCTGACTATCATTTCACTGACGTGGTGGTCATACTTAGTTGAGCTGAGGTCGCCTTTTACCTGCTTCTCATAGAGTTTGAGTGAGGTCATACTGCACAAATGCCTCCCCGCTGCTGTGATCCGCCTCACATGGCAGCTTGGAGACGTTTCATTTTTCTGATCTTGTCTCCCGTGGTCTCACAGATCTCATATCTTTACTTCAGTTGGGGTTATTCAATAGATAGCGGGAAGCAAAATGCTCAACGTGTTTTGGAGAAATGTTCACTTTATATCCGAGTATTAACGTGGTGTAATTTGGGGAATTGATGTTGGATTTATATTACTGTGGTACTGTCAAGTTGTACAAATCTATCAGCCACCTATTTTCTTTTACGCTTGTTCTCGTTATGGTCGTGGGTTAACTGGAGCCAATCCTAGGCGACTTAGTCATAGTCTATTGATGACAAAATGTAAGTTTGGAATGATCTGGGGCCAGCGACACCTTCCCGAATGCATCTCGTTTTTGCTCACAGTTTAAAGCCAGTTGCTAACCAAAACAGCAGCACCTGCCGAAGAAAGAACATGTGAAAAACACTTAAATGGAAAGATTTAAATGGGAGGTTTGCAAACGAGAGGAAAATTTCTTGGAAATCGAGGATTAGATGGCTAATTTAAAAAATATTCCAAATTGGAAACTTTTCGTGGGAATTGTGACAATTTATGTAAATTAAGTCAGTTGCTAACCAAAACAGCAGCACCTGCCAAAGAAAGAACATGTGAAAAACACTTAAATGGAAAGATTTAAATGGGAGAGTTGCAAACCAGAGGAAAATTTCTTGGAAATCGAGGATTAGATGGCTAATTTTAGAAATATTCCAAATTGGAAACTTTTCATGGGAATTGTGATAATTTATGTAAATGAAGTCAGTTGCTAACCAAAACAGCAGCACCTGCCAAAGAAAGAACATGTGAAAAACACTTAAATGGAAAGATTTAAATGGGAGAGTTGCAAACCAGAGGAAAATTTCTTGGAAATCGAGGATTAGATGGCTAATTTTAGAAATATTCCAAATTGGAAACTTTTCATGGGAATTGTGATAATTTATGGAAATGAAGTCAGTTGCTAACCAAAACAGCAGCACATGCCAAAGAAAGAACATGTGAAAAACACTTAAATGGAAAGATTTAAATGGGAGCGTTGCAAACGAGAGGCCAATTTCTTGGAAATCGAGGATTAACGGCAAATTTAAAAAATATTCCAAATTGGAAACTTTTCGTGGGAATTGTGACAATTTATGTAAATGAAGTCAATTGCTAACCAAAACAGCAGCACCTGCCAAAGTGAGAACATGTGAAAAACACTTAAATGGAAAGATTTAAATGGGAGAGTTGCAAACGAGAAGACAATTTCTTGGAAATCGAGGATTAATGGCAAATTTAAAAAATATTCCAAATTGGAAACTTTTCGTGGGAATTGTGACAATTTACAGTATGTAAATGAAGTCAGTTGCTAACCAAAACAGCAGCACCTGCCAAAGAAAGAAAATGTAAAAACAGCCTTTAGTAATTTACAGTACTGATTCTCTCATAACGTTTGCTTCACAAGATAATTGTTCTCTTTGATGAGAAGTTGAGATATTGGTATTTCGAGCTTTGTCCTTAAAGATTGGATTACTACACGATTGGATATTGACCGAATATCCTGAGAGGGGCTCCAGCAATATATTGAGCAAAGACTCACATAACACCTGCCTCAGTTTGAACCCTGTTAATAAAGTCGTTCTCATTCTAAACTCAAACTTGAACTCAAGTCTCCTTGGATTAATTTTTTTAAATGCCAAAGAAAAGCAATATTTGTACGAGTGGAAATCTTTTCATTTGGTATTTGACTGTCCATGCCTGGAAAAAAAAAAAAGTTAATTCTCCTCAATATGCTCTTACATACAAAGACGATTTTGTATTGTAGAGTGAAGTTGTTTACAGCAAGTACCTATCGCTCAGTCGTCATTTTACGAGCTGTCATTGTTGCCTATGACCAAGGGTAAATCACATTTCTTTTTTATATATATTGTATGTACTGTACTTGTATAATTTCGTGACGCTTTTGAATCAAATGAATCAACAGTGGGTGCAACTTTACATCTTAAACCCGTGACCAAAACTTTATGGTTGAACCAAAATGTCTTTTGACCAACCCATCCTCTCCTAGAAACAAAGTACACTAATATTCGCAGACAATACTCATCGTTATGAAGTATTTTTTTGCGTATCTTTTAAGCAGTGTAAATATACACTATTACACTTAAAAAGAAAGATTTAAATGGGAGAGTTGCAAACGAGAGGACAATTTCTTGGAAATCGAGGATTAGATGGCTAATTTTAGAAATATTCCAAATTGGAAACTTTCCATGGGAATTGTGAGAATTTAAAAAAGTATCATGTTCCATTGATTTATATTGAATTTATGTAAATTAAGTCAGTTGCTAACCAAAACAGCAGCACCTGCTGAAAAAAGAACATGTGAAAAACACTCAAAAGGAAAGATTTAAATGGGAGAGTTGCAAACGATAGGAACATTTCTTGGAAATTGAGGATTAATGGCAAATTTAAAAAATATTCCAAATTGGAAACTTTCCATGGGAATTGTGAGAATTTATGTAAATAAGGTCAGTTGCTAACCAAAACAGCAGCACCTGCCGAAGAAAGAAAATGTGAAAAACACTTAAAAGGAAAGATTTAAATGGGAGAGTTGCAAACGATAGGAACATTTCTTGGAAATCGAGGATTAATGGCAAATTTTAGAAATATTCCAAATTGGAAACTTTCCATGGGAATTGTGAGAATTTATGGAAAAGAATGGGAATTTTTTGGAATTAACTGTCAATTGAGGGTAATTTAATAGAAAAGTATCATATTCCAGAATAAATATAAACATTTTGTTTTGTCCTAAACAGATGCGCAAGCGATGGCCAATAAAATAAAAACAACAACAAAAACTGTTGGAGAAGTCGTCATTGTATAATCATGAAATCCATTTCCCCCAAACTATAGCCATATTTAAGTTCCCTAAGCACCAACCTTGAATTTTGGAAATTTCTGGTTCATTTATTTACTCCCATGAATTTCTTCTTCTTCTTCCTTTGGAAGGTTTGTAAATTTCCAGAATTTTGCGACTTTAATTTCAATTGTCCAGCCAGATCTTACAAAGCAAACAATCAAGACTCTTAACTGGCCCAAGGTAGGATCTCGTGCTGTCAGCCTGTCACTATCAAATATTTTTAGAATCGAGTAATCTATCGATTATTCAATCGACTACTCGACTAACCAGATTCATTTTAATTTTGCATTAAAGTATATTACGAAAGCATTTTTTCCCTGATTACTTTTTACTAACCAGCGATTGGTGTTTATTTTGTACTTTGTATTCGTATAGTGATTTAAAAAGGTGGTTGTGGTAGGGGGGGGTTATCAGTTCAGTCATTGTTTTCCAAAGTAAAAACGTTACAAAAGTTTTCTTTCGTAGAGGACAACTGGAATCAGTGAACAATGATTGTTGATATGCTGAAATCAGAAGATTTGGACAGTTTTAAATTTAAAAAAATGGGTCCGAACAATTATTCGATTTTTAAAAAACTTGTCGATTTATTATTTTTTTTAATCGATTACTTGTCAATTAATCGATTTGTTTTGATAGCTCTAGTAGGATCATCTTTGTCTTTGTGCCACTGTACCTATACTGTATGTTTCCAACTGAAGAATTCCTCAAAAAATGTCAGCGATACCGCGTGAATAGCATTAGCTGCCGCCTCAAGTACACTGAAACCTAAAAATATACGACACCTATGCATTTTTACCCTACATGTCAAATGATACAGCAGCCTCTTCCTTGCTCTTCCTTCCTATCTCGCCTCTCTCTTACAAGGTTTCACCGAGCAGACAATCGAATTGCTCACGCGGTGCTCGAACCGTATGCGCTCGCCATTGACTACCCTGACATTCACACACCCACATTTAGCTGCAAGGAATGACTTTTTCCTGGGGAGTAAGACACTTAAATGAGCATGGAGAGGGCCCTGATATAAAGTAATGACTTGGGAACGAGTTATTTGTACAGGAGGAGCTCAGCTGGAGGTGGCCACGCGCATGCAGATGCGAGAGCAATAATAGTGCAAATGTTGATCCGTCACTGCTATATGTTCCCTAGCGGCGCATTCGGCACGTCACACCGCAGCCTCATTTATCATTCTGGGCCGAGATGCACCGAGGCATTATTAAGTCCGTGCATGTCACCTCGGTGAGCAGCGACAAGAAGGAGAAGAGGCGGGTTAGTCCTTTTCGAATCTACGCCCATATGTTGTCGCCTATCTTTGCGGCCTCTTATATCCCTTTGGGGCTTTTTAATAAAATAAAGTTAAATGTCAGGTTTGTCGACTGCATATTCATCAGGTTTCATTACCTTTGCTGGATAATCCGGTCTAAATTAGTTTGAGTGTGACTTTTCGATGCTTGTCGTGGCCGTGCGGCGGCCCCATGCTTCTGGGAGGCCCCACATTCAAGAGGGGCCCCGCCTCTCTCTGATTGGCTGACGCCAGGCAGGGATGAATGAGCACTGTACATAGAGCAGGAGGTATGAAGGAGGGCAGCGGTACACCCCCCCCCCATTCCCCCGCACGCTCATTCTTTAGCTTCCCCTCTGTCCACTTATGTTCTGGTTCCCACACACATGCACTCAATGGGGATGCATGAGCCCGCCATAGTTTGATCGCATCAGAATTTGCCCTTCCGCTAGCCATAAGAAGGCCAATTAATTATTCAGCTGACATCAAATACAAGCTGCGTGGTATGACGTGCGTGTAAAATCGGCCTTCCGAGAAGGTTTTATTTGTCGAAGAGTATAGGTGCGTTTCAAAAAAAAAAAAAAAGCTGCGTTTCCATTACCCTCACCTTTGTGCAAAAGGAAAGTTGCGCAAAAGCAAGCTGGTGATGGAAATGGAAAAAACTCTTGCGAAAAGTTTTCATACCAAATCATACCAAAACGAAAAAAATGATATAATAAATGAAAAAATATCCATCCATCCATTTTCTTAACCGCTTAGTCCTCACAAGGGTTGTGGGGGTTTGCTGGAGCCTATCCCGGGCAGTAGGCGGGGTGAACTGTTTGCCAGCCAATCGCAGGGCACACGGAGACAAACATCCACACTCCCAATCGCACCTGGGGACAATTTAGAGCGTTCAATTAATCTGCCATGCATGTCTTTGGAATGTGGGAGGAAACAGGAATGCCCGGAGACGAAAAATATACATAATTAAAAGGAAATATATATAAATAATTAAAAGGAAATGTATATATATATAAAAAATTTATATAAAAAAACATAAAATTAACGCGGGTAGTTTTTGGATCGCAACACCCTCGAGAAATGAGGGAACACCGCATACTTAATTCTATTGTAGTTTGCAGTGTGTAAAGGAATAAAGAGTGACGAACACAGTTTTTCTTTCGACTACCGTCCGTCACCAGCAAGAAACAAAGTTGTTGTTGTTTTTGCACTCACTCACACAATCAGGGTCTCCCGGGCGGGGAAGCGAACCCACGCCAACTTGCATCGGAGGAAAGTGACGGTTTCACTCCGCCACCTGACAAATGACTTTAATGCAGAAATATTTAAACTTGGATATACTTTTACTATTTTCCGTCTCGACACCCTGAGCCACGGCCGCCGAAATGAGCTCTTGTGAAGTCAATAAGTAGATAGTAATCATTTTAATTTTGAAGCTTTGCAGTATGAGTCAGTAGCATCAGCAATGGAATCTAAAACGTGCAAAACAAAAGAACACGAGTGCTCGGTAAAGTTTCTGCCGGTCGGATTGGTCATCTTCGAGATCGTAAGATGTTCTTCGGAGGGAAGATGAGTCGCTGTGAGAAGCGCATTGAAGTTTCGTCATGGGAGGAAATGCAGCTGGAATGTCTGCGCTCCTGATAGGGCAGCTGTTCACATTGTTGAGTGAATCATAGCCTCGCAGCGGCTTCAGGGGAAACATTCAGTCCTCCAGTTGGAGCGTTGCAAATCCAACAAGATCCGACACAAGAGAAAAGATTGGCTGTTTTTATAGACGGACAGTTTGGATTGACATTAGTTAGTGCAAAAGATACATAATTGTCCATCCATCGATTTAAAAAATAAAAATAAAAAATTCTCGGGCTATTCGGTCCCTGTATGACCGATGTCAGAGTTTGGTCCGCATTGCCGGCAGTAAGTCGAATTTGTTTCCTGTGAGGGTTGGACTCCGCCAAGGTTGCCCTTTGTCACCGATTCTGTTCATAACTTTTATGGACAGAATTTCTAGGCGTAGCCGAGGCGTTGAGGGGGTCCGGTTTGGTGGCCTCAGCATCGCATCTCTGCTTTTTGCAGATGATGTGGTGCTGTTGGCTTCTTCAAGCCGTGATCTCCAGCTCTCACTGGAGCGGTTCGCAGCCGAGTGTGAAGCGGTTGGGATGAGGATCATCAGCACCTCAAGCACCTTAAGTATCTTGGGGTCTTGTTTACGAGTGAGGGTAGGTTAGAGCGGGAGATCGACAGGCGGATCGGTGCAGCGTCTGCAGTGATGCGGACGCTGTATCGGTCCGTTGTAGTGAAGAAGGAGCTGAGCCGAAAGGCAAAGCTCTCGATTTACCGGTCGATCTACGTTCCTGCCCTCACCTATGGTCACGAGCTGTGGGTCGAAAGAACAAGATCCCGGATACAAGCGGCCAAAATGAGTTTCCTCTGCAGGGTAGCCGGGCTCTCCCTTAGAGATAGGGTGAGAAGCTCGGTCATCCGGGAGGGACTCAGCGTCGAGCCGCTACTCCTCCGTGTTGAGAGGAACCAGTTGAGGTGGCTCGGGCATCTGGTTCGGATGCCTCCTAGACGCCTCCCTGGGGAGGTGTTCCGGGCATGTCCTACCGGCGGGAGGCCCCGGGGCTGGAGAGACTATGTCTCTCGGCTGTCCTGGGAACGCCTTGGGGTCCCGTCGGAGGAGCTGGCTGAAGTGGCTGGGGAGAGGGAAGTCTGGTCTTCCCTGCTAAAGCTGCTGCCCTCGCGACCCGACCCCCGGATAAGCGGAAGAAGACGGACGGACGGACGGACGATAAAAAATTCTCATCAGGGTTATAGAAGCCTATCCCAACGGGCTTTGGGCAGCAACATTACAAATGTTCTATTTTTTTTTTACACAAAACATTTTTGAATTGTGGCTAAGGATAACATTTTGGTTACACCTGGATAGTTACTTTTTTGATTGAGGAATTTGCGAAATTGCAATGCCTTGCTTTTAATGAGTAATTAGTACAAAGTCATACCCGTGGATGCGATTTAACTTTAAAAAGATACTAAATATGAAATAATCACCAAAATTAGGGTGATCAGACATCCCGGTTAACTGGTCTCAATTCTGAGCCTTATGCTGCATTAGAGCAGAGGTGGGCAATCTCGGTCCTCGAGGGCCGGAGTCCTGCAGGTTTTGTAGGTTTCTCACTTCCAACACAAGCTGATTCCAATCAACAGGATCGTTATCAGGCTTATGCAGAGCTTGCTGATGAGCTGATCATATATCAGCTGTGTTGGAGAAGGGCAACACGCAAAACCTGCAGGACTGCGGCCCTCGATGCCCACCTCTGCATTAGAGGATGGTCGGAAATCTGACTTTTCCGAGTTCAAACCAGGAAGTGTGTATGGGACTGCAAGTGACGTCATCCTACAATGGCGACCCCTTTGGAAACAGACCTTCAATGGTAAACCACAATTTACTCACGCTTTCCTCATTCATAAATATTCAACATAATTTCATGTAACATACATGACAGTATGCTGCTATCTTTCTGCATGAAATCATACGGTGAACTTATAAACTGTGTAGAATGCTTATTAAATAAGACAAAAACAACAAATGATGCTAAATTGCGAGAAGGTACATTTGCTAGAGGTCAAAATGAGTTTTGAGGACCAAAATAAAAAACAACAATTTATCACCATCCGCCATTTTGGTTGTTTACTTTCGCCTCAAACGCTTTCTGGTCAGAACTGGGAAAAAACAACTTGGATATATCCGACTTCCGACTATGCTCGAATGCAGCAGTATGTCACGAGTCCTGTTTTTTTTCTTCTTCACACAGTTGTCTTAACAACTCATACGATAAACAAATTTAAAAGGAATTTAACGGTTATATTCTTTCCTATTTACTTTCACATTTACGATTGTATTCTCATTCTCATCCGCTTCTAATCGCTAACAGGCATGTTTTTGTCATCTGGAAACTAGAACTACTTCCTGCTTCCTTGTCTAAGAACCATGGGAAATGTAGTTCTGCTAGCCTAATGCGATCAGACTCAACACAAGCTGAGTTTCTCTTGCACTATATTTCCAGTGTTACGATGCGGGACAGGCACGAGGTAAACACAAACACTAATCACCAAGTTGACTAGCGATCACGTTTGTTATCTTGACAATGTATTGTATATTTGGTTTTCAGCGATATTGTAGTGTCCCGGTTTTTAACTTTGAAAATCTGGTCACCTAACTAAATGCCGTATGAGCTACTCATCGTTAAGTCACAGTAGTTAGCGTTTAAACCTAAAGAATCACGACTTTACTTTTGATACTTACTATAAAAAGGATTAAAAGAAAAAGATGTTATAGAAGTTAACTTGCTAGTTAGCAAACTGGCAGACCAGATGCCTTAAAGCAAAGCTGTTTAAAGTGCTGACGGTGAATATCTCAAGTGGTCTTGCTTTTCTTTAAAGCACTGCGCACGTTAGGTACGGTCCCACTTTAGAGGCTTGCCGAAACCTGAGCTTTGGTCTCGCCGGGGTCACTGGGGGGTCCACGGGTTGTGTGTTGACACTGAGCCTGACCCGGTGAAATATTCACTTGGCAGCGTCACTCTCAATGAACTACCCCCCCTCCGTCCCCCTCCTCGTGGTTTCTCTCTGGTCTCTGCTTCCTAAAACCTTTTGAAGAACCCAAGTCATACATTAACAGAAAGGGACTAACTATCTCAACTGTGTTAGAAAACTTGGTCAGAAAACTTTATTTAACCTGTGGGGCAATTATAGGGGCACAGTTACATAGACGACATAAGGTTTGTCTTGCTTTGAGCCTTTTTGACTCTTTACAGCCACCATACTTATGGGTTGCTCCCTATAAATTCTGCCTAGCAACAAGTAACTCCCACAACATTGGTAATCATTTCCCTGGTGAGCTTTAATTAATAAATCACCATTTATTTTGTCAATGCAATTTAAATGATTGCGTTTGGGATGAAAATTAAACAAATACAAATAGTATTTTTATTTATATATATTTGGCCTTTACCTAATTGTTTGATTTAGCGATATCTTATTCCTATGCAGTCATTTATAAAGTTGTTGGCACAGCGCCATTAGAATCATTCATTGCATTTTTGCTTAAGTGCAACCTGCCCTTTTTCAGCAATCCCCCTCTTGTCGAGTGTAAAATGGCAAAATGAGTACTTAAGGGACCCCCACCATCCCGCACCCCCGCTCTCTCCTTGAGGGACATTTGGCACTTATCGAGAGGGTATACGTGCACTTTAATGGCTTCGTTAACGAATATACTGCTCGTGTGTGTGTGTGTTGCTTATATTCACACAATCAGGGCATATGATTTTTTTTCTGGATGATACATTTGTGAATATGCAGCATTTGAGCCGCAGGTGGTTTCTAGTAGGGCATGTCAATCACAGTATGCCATCTAGGTTGAACAGTGCCCTTTTTAATGGTCTTATTTAACATGATACACTTATTGTAGGTCAAGAAGTATTTGACAGTTACTTTGTATGATTTTATATTTATATTCCACTCGTATGGATTTGACTAGCAAAACCACATTTTCAGGAAAAGAGACAAACAAGCAAAAAAAGTGGGGAGGTTGCATTAAACTAGCTTTTGGCACGCTCTCTTTCTGTTTCGTCACGTACTGCCAATCTAACATATATAGGCCTTTTGCCAAGTTCTCATTGAGCTGGGTAATGGTTGTTTTAATGACTTAATGAGACCTTATTACTGCATTTGGAATGGGGATGAGGACCCATGGAGTGTTGTACAAGATCGTATGCGCCTCTGAAATCCTCTTTAGATGAGTGCGCTGAGTTGAGTTTGGATGCACGTATTGTGTATGTTGTCTCCATGACGTGATTGTGTGTGTTTGTGTTTCTGTGTGTGAGAGCACCGTGAAGCCTTTCTGCGGATTACCCAGCCTCTTCATCAGTACGTGACGGCAGGGGGTCAGGCCTCATTTAATCAAGGGAAAAATTCCATCTCCCATTAACGTAATTAATCCAACACCAGAGCAAGAGAGAGAGAGATTCAGGACATCAATGTGTGCGTGCGTGTGTGGAGAATGTGTTTGCAAAGTAAATTAGTAGTTTTGTAGAATGCGCTATATATATATATATATTAGGGGTGGGAATCTTTGAATGTCTCACGATTCGATTTGATTCCGATTTTGGGTCTGCGATTTGCTTCAGAATCGATTTTCGATTAAGAACGATTTTTGATTCTAAATGATTTGATTGACAATGATTTTTGCTTCAATCTATAGATGTGCAAGGAATTGTAATGGTCTACTCTAGTCTGACTCGCTAATGCTAATTAGCGCGCTACTCGCGGCACTTTTATCACTCAAAAGAACGGCTCCACACTGCAAAAAAACAACTTTTATTGGAATAACTTGATCGTGTTTTTTTCCTTCTACTCTCTAATGTGGCTACAACTTAACAGTGTATTAGACTGCGTGGAACCGCACTGCCCCTAAGTGGCCAAATTGGGTACAACATGAACAGCGCTCCAAATAAAGGCACACACAAACAAAGGGAAGACAGCATAAAATAATTTAAATAAAATCGATTTTTGGACATTTAAAATCAATTCTGAATCGTACTAAATGAGAATCCCGATTCTTATGAGAATCAATTTTTTTGGCACACCCCTTATATATATATATATATATATATATATATATATATGCACACACACAAGTCATAACTCACAATATGATATTGTGATAATATATTGATACAAGATAGTATGGCACGATAGTTGTGTAACTGAAGAACTCAAAACAAACTCTAAATTTTCCTCACTAAATGTGCAAATAAATCATGGAATGGTCATTTAAATACAAAATGACACTATTCCCTAAAAACATTCTGATGAAAGACCAAATGCTGATTCAAATCGGTTTTCGTTACACTTTCAATCTTTCTTGAAACTGCCGTCCTTCCATCTTCCGCTCATCTGGGGTCGATCACGGGGGCAGCAGCTTAAGCATGGAAGCCTGGACTTCCTTCTCCCCAGCCACTTCGTCCATCTTCTCCATGGTAATCATGAGGCATTCTCAGGACAACCTGGACTCAGACATAGTCTCTCCAGTTTGTTCTGGGTTGACCCTGGGACCTCCTCCAGCCAGGACGTACCCTGAACACCTCAGGGATTCTAATCTGATGCCCGAGCCACTTTGTCTGGCTCCTCTCAATGCTGATCTGAGCCCCTCAGAGATGACCAATCTTCTCATCCTTCTAGAGATGTTGCACTTTGCTAAAAAGAACATACTTAACCAATTATATATTATCATGTTTAGTTTATTTTGTTTATTGAGAATTGTTCATTTATAGGCTAATTTATCAGCAGTTAGCATTTCGCAGTTTTATGTTTCATTTGAGATAGCATTAACACTTGCAGGCCACATTTAAAAACAAACAACCTAGGTAAATGTGAAACTGTTATTTTTGTGGTACCGTTATTATATTGTTCGTAGATGCTGCTACGCTTATTTTAAAACTGTTGCCAACCAGAACAGCAGCATTAAATCAGCCATTTAATTAAAAATACATATAATGACTAAAATAACTTTCAACAACAAAGATATGAATTACAGGGAGAACATTTGACTATTTTACAATCATTTGTGTTTTAGTATTTTTTTTAACTACAACAAAGAGGACATTTCAAGTACAAAAACATGCAAAAAAGCATCAACTGATGATTTTGTCTTAAGAATTAGGCCATAAATATATGCAGTATATAAGTAACATAATGGGATATATTTTGAAAATATGATTTTCATAGACAGACATGTGTATCTTTTGTGTTTGGGAATTTGGCAGCATCTTTCTGGGCATTCCGGCGGACCGAGGGAAATTTCCAGTGATAAAAAAAGTAGCCTTGACATTAGACCAGGTAAAATAAGGTCTAAGTGTGGTGCAGAAGGGTTAATGCGATTTTGATGGTTCTGGTCAATATGCAAGTAGATCACATTTTTATATTCCTTGACATGAAGTGATGACTTATGACGTTGAATAAAAATCTGATATCAAAATGTCATGTTTGACAGAGTTGCATTTTAAATGTAGTGTTTTGTTCCACCTTGTCAAAGTCCGCTTCTAATTTTCTGTCCCAATATCAAGGCTTTTTAATACCCCCACAAAAAAGAAGGCCAACATTTGTTATAATCGGAATTTATGGTCTCCCCCGTTCTTTTTAATGTTCCACTCTCATCCGCTGTGAAAACTGTTCGTCACTACCATGACAATAAATTGACAATGGATTATGCAAAAACAATATAATTCCATTCAAAGATAAACGAGGAACAAGAGACAGAAGTGTCACAATTTCTCATAAAGATTCATTTTCCCCTTCTGAATAGGCCATAAAATAAAACAGGCCATCCATCTCGGGTAGAGAGAACAGCCGATTCATTAATGTGGATCAGTAAATTAGTAACTTTTAGGAAATTTGATGCAAGCGCCTCCTCAAAGTTGAGATAATATAACAGCTGTTGGTGCATAATGGATGAAGATGCAGTAATGGTTGAAAATGCATGTTCTGGGTGCAGCAGTGGATAAACCCAATGACCTGGTTGGCTGTCTTACAAGCACAAGATAGCGGCTTTAAACCTGACCGTGCGTGTTTAAGTGGACTTTTAAAGCAATTCCAGCACAGTCCATTTTACCTGTCTTAACTTCACTCCTTATGAAAACCAATCACGTTTTGGCTGCCTGTCACAGATATTGAGTCTTCAGCTCCTTCTTATCTCCCACTTTGGTCATTAAGACCTTTTATCCCAAGATCCTCATCCACCCCTCCTTTTCTTTCTGTCTTTCTCTGCCATCCGCATGTTTCCTACCGAACTAAATTAAGAAGCACTCTCAAAAAGCCGGGAAATAAACCAACTGAGCTATGAAGGTCAGATGCAATTCATTTAAAGGCAAATCAGGAAATTATGTGAATGCCGTGTATGGCAGGGGTGGGCAAACTCGGGTCCTGCAGGTTTTGGATGTTTCCCTTCTCCAAATGTTTTGTGGAAAACACTACTTCACCTTTATATTTTTATGCAGGATCGTGAGTGATCGGCGGTAACAATGAATACACAGAGACTGATTTACTGTGCTAGAATAATTGTGCCTTTTATTCCCCGTAAACAGCAATCAACACCTGTACTGTGCTAGAATAATCGTACGTTTTATTCCCCGCAAACAGTAATCAACACCTGTACTGTGCTAAAATAATTGTACCTTTTATTCCGCGCAAACAGCAATAAATACAACTCACTTTGCTAGAATAATGGTGCCTTTTATTCCCCGCAAACAGCAATCAACACGTGTACTGTGCTCGAATAATCGTACGTTTTATTCCCCGCAAACAGTAATCAACACCTGTACTGTGCTAGAATAATCGTACGTTTTATTCCCCGCAAACAGGAATCAACACCTGCACTGTGCTAAAATAATTGTACCTTTTATTCCCCGCAAACAGCAATAAATACAACTCACTTTGCTAGAATAATGGTGCCTTTTATTCCCCGCAAACAGCAATCAACACCTGTACTGTGCTCGAATAATCGTACGTTTTATTCCCCGCAAACAGTAATCAACACCTGTACTGTGCTAGAATAATCGTACGTTTTATTCCCCGCAAACAGTAATCAACACCTGTACTGTGCTAGAATAATCGTACGTTTTATTCCCCGCAAACAGTAATCAACACCTGTACTGTGCTAGAATAATTGTACCTTTTATTCCCCGCAAACAGCAATAAATACAACTCACTTTGCTAGAATAATGGCGCCTTTTATTCCCCGCGAACAGCAATCAATACACTACAACGTTAAGCAGTATAATATGATCATCATCAGCGTGCCGCTCCGTCTTTTATTCGTTAGCGTGAGAAACCGGGCTAGCCAAGCCCTTTCTCAGACACTTTCGAAAACATGTTTTGCAAAGCAGGGAAAACTGTAGTATAAACAAGGCATTCACTCCCAGGCTGATTCCGCCCTTTATTTACAAATTGTTGGGCACCTGGATTCGTACAACAGTTCAGGACAACAACATATCCTTATATAAGAGGTTACATGAGGACATATCAAACCATGGTTATTTTGCCTTCACCAACACAGATGATTCATATGATCAGAAAGCTCTGCATAAGCCTGATAATGATCCTGTTAATTGGAATCAGCTGTGTTGTAGGAAGGAACCTCTAAAACCTGCAGGACTCTGGCCCTCGAGGAGCAAAATTGCCCACCCCTGACTTATGGAATCGGATAGATAGACAGACAGACAGACCGACCGACAGAGAGGCAAATGACAATTCTCATTCAGATTTATGGACGTTAGAGTCTGTAATGAGCCCAAGTGGGTTTTTGAAGCCGTTTTTGAAAAAAAGATAACCGATCACTCATCCAACCAGAAGATAGACCAATCTATTTAAAAACCTTCTTTATTAACGGATATGGTCAATCTTTGCTATTCACATGGGATTGAGGTATTATTTATGAAGAATAAACTGAAACCATATTTGGAGGAATTGGTCTCAACCTCTACCCTGGAACGAGTTCCAGTTCATGTCAGTGCATTCGTAAATAGGATTAAGATAAGAGAATTCCTATATTCATAAATAATACGTGCAAAATCTCATTCCAGTGGCGCTTTTGAATCTCTCCGTGACTCATCTCCCAACACCTCTGCCTCCTGGACTTGCCCTCTCTAAATTTAATGTTCTGCTGCTGACATCCAAATCCTTTCCGAGCGCCTGTGCCCGTTTCATTCCCAAAGCCCCTCCCTCTCCTCCTCCTCGGCTTCCTCGCTCGACTCGCTCTCTGTTGGCGATACACCCCACCTCAGGAATGCGCCACCCTCCAATCCATGCGTGCGTATTTGTGTGTGTGTTCTGCCAGCACTATTGACTCCATCCTGCTATGAAAAGACAAATTGCCCCATAGCCAAAAACAGCAATAATCTAATCAGTGAAGGGAAAAATGGTGACGTTTGAGTTAAAATGAAGACTAATAAAATGGTTGCGATAAAGCAACAAGTCATTCCAAGCAATGCATGATACTTTGAAATGGTTTCGAATTACCGTGATCGGTTTGCGGCTTACGCATGGATTGATTACAAATTGTTGTTGTGCCTTTTCCAGGACTTTCTTCCAGTTCTTGATTGGTGAAAATTGGCTGATAGTTAGGCGTTATATGCATTATATTCGCAGGCTTAACGTACAGTTAGTCCGTTTATCCGTTCACCATTGTGCCTTTTCCGGAAATTCTGACTGGCTAAATTGCTCTGACTGTTTGTGATGATAGCACCACCGTAAGCATTCATTCATTCATGATTCCCTTTCTCAATTCACAGATAAGCCCGTTTCAGTGGAGCTGAGCTGCGGGGCCGGACCCAGCCATGTAGTGTTGGAGCCGGGGTCCCCCCTCACCTTGGACTGCAACCTGGGGGCCAGCGACACGCCGCTCAACATCACCTGGCTGCATGAAGGCCGGCCCCTCCCTCCGGATGGGAGCGACGCCCGCCGGCATGTCGACGACCGCTCCCTCCTCCTGCTGCTTTCCTCCGAAGGTGCAGCGCCCCCTCAGGGTCTGGAGGGAGGCTACAGCTGTGTGAGCACCAGCGCACATGGAGCTTTGACCAGCCGGACTGTCAATGTGCTGCTGGCGAGTAAGTGGCCGTCCGCCGTGTATGTGATGTGCATATTGAAGCAGGAAATTGTCATTCTGGTAGTTTTGTCTTGATAATGCTGGTTGGTGAGTATGCAATGCCCCAAGAAATGGAGAGAACTGAATAGCAGAGCTGGCAGTCCGTCACTGACAGTTGACCGTTTTATACAGACTGACGGAATGTCCCACCTCTGTCTGTCAGTCCTAAAATAGTGGCAAGGAAAAGCAATGACGGAAGTGTGGTTAAAATAACATGACGGACAGTCGGACTGATGAACACGACTAATGACTACAGTTTGGTATGGCTTGAAAAAAATAACGGACAGATGATGACGGACGGTTGCCCATGACGGATCAGCAAAATGTTGTAAAATGCCCACCTCTAGTCAGATACTACTCAGAAAAAGTTTGGAATATTTTCATCTTTCAGGTCGAATTTATGGGAAATGTCCAAAGTTTGCGCTACGGTGATATCATATGACGAAAGTAGGACATTTAAGTAGAAGGATCGACTGGTGATTTCCTCATCTCAAACAATTCATTGAAACAAAAGTTAACAACAATGTTCAACATTTTCAGCGGCTCAATAACTCATCATGTGCCCTTGAGCATCAATTACAGCCTGACAATAACCTCTCATGGTCTGCTGGGGCATGGCATCCCACTTAAGGGCTCTCCAACATGAGCTGGAACATTAGAGAGCCTCATTAGAGAACAGCAAATTGTGCAAAAACGAGACACTCAAAAAACGAGTCGAAAAATGTGATAGAATGTTTTATTATTATTGTGGTATGTTGATGAAAGTGTATATCCATGAATGCATTACATATCTTTAACCTGGAGACCAAATTGGTTCCTGTGACATTATTTCCTATGGGAAAATTTGTCACAGCACCACAGAACAGAATGTGCTCAACTATGGAAGTTGCACTATACTGTAATTGCATAACAGACGCAAGGCACACCGTGTACGGCGACAAAGACTTCAATCGCAACACGCGCATTCTTTCAAACGCAACAGTCAGGAAGGTTATGAAAGAATATCCGCAGGTGTTCGTCCCTCGGTGGAGGATCTTCGTCCCTCCATGGGACAAGAGGACAGACAGTAGCTTTTTAATGGTCCCTGCAAGGAGGGCCTCTTTGTTTAGCGGCTCTGAGGAGGTAGTCTTTATTGAGTCATTAGCTTTGTGTAAAATGAGACCGTGTACTTTGCGGATGCCCGCGCTTTTGTCAGCTGTCACATGCCTATTTATAAGGAGCTCTTGTTTGAGGGACAATAACGCGGGTGGGGGCAGAGGATAGGGGGGGGGATCGGTCGTGTGAATGCAGGGGCGGCGGATGGTGCCGGGAAGTAGTCATGGTGAAGGGAAAGGTTTCCGAGACCATTACGAGTGACCTTCAGTCTGTTTGTGTACGTGCGGTGTTTGAATTAAATCCGCGGCGGCGGATCTATGGAGGGAGATTTGATCAGCGCATTGAGAGGTCGGTGCTGAAGTGCTTTCACATTGACATTGAGCGGATGTTCTCCTCTTTGCTGGAAAAAAGAAAAGCAACACATCTCGCATCGCATCTGTGAAAGCGCATTACCCAAGCCACCTGCTTTGATGCTTTTTCCCAGTGGTACCGTGCACAGGAATGTGAACGAGGGTGCGGATTTGAATGGAAATAACAAAATTGTAAGCGGCAACATATGGTCAGCAATTTGCTTTCCATAACGACAACCCTCAAAAAACAGCTTTTGACATTCATCGGCCTATTTAACCTCACTCTTTATGGCCTGCCAAAGTAAATGTTAACATGTTTTTCTTCCCATCTTAAGTTTGTCTTCATTATGGAAGAATGGATGAATAACAAAAACAAGCATACTTTGAGGTTTTTACTATGATTGGCTAGTTGTTAGCATGCCCGCATCACAGTTCAGAGATTCGGGATTTGAATCTGTATGTTAGATGAGCATATCAGCAGGTACACTAAATAAAAAATAGATAAAGAAATTCAGAGGTCAATGACTAATTAATTCACATTTTTGTGTGCTTTTTTTGATCGTGAAGTGGTTAGTTTACTAGCAAGCTAGCGATATGAGTTTCTCAATACTCATTTTATACATATCTGTGATAAAATGCTTTCCACTAACACAAAGATGGAGGGTTGTCTCTTATTCTGACCCTTTGGAAGTGGTTACTCTATTACAAAATTAAGACTTTTTTTCTCTTAAATTAAAGTATATATTAGCCGCGGCATTCCACGCTATAATATGAGATATTTGCAAAGAAAGAGGTCCCACAGGTGGATTTTTGAAAAAAAACTTTGAATTACCTTAAACACTGGTAATGTTTCTTTTTCTTCTATATAACACCAAACATGGCAAATCACAGTAGCTTCTCAGAAAAGTCAATGATTACTGCGTCCGATCTACACATGCTCTGTGTTGACCAAAATGTGTAGTCATACCGCGTGGGAAAAAATAAATGATGGTTCATTTTTTAATTTAAGTATTACCAAGAATACTTCGATTTCTACTTTACCTATACACAGTTGTGCTCATAAGTTTACTGTACATACCCTAGGGGTATGTCAACTTATGAGCACTACTGTATGAAGCCAAATTTGCATAATTTTAGCTTTTTAGTCAAAGCTAAAGAAAAATGTGCATTCCTCCGTTTACTGTATGTACCCTAGGGTGTGTATGTAAACTTATGAGCACAACTCTATGGTGAGAAAAAGGCCCATAAAATCCAAAATACTGTGGCAATGTTTTTTTTTTGACATTTTCAGAGATTGAAGTGGACATGAACAGAAATCCACATGCACATATCTGTTCATGTCTACTTCAATCTCTGAAAACTGATTATTCATAGCATTGTTGCGTCATTAAGCAACGACTTATGAGCACGGTCAACAATGTGTCCAAGAACCCTACTTGCGCCCCCTTGTTGGCATCACAGCCATATTTCCCAATACTTCAGTCCATATGTTTATATATGAAACCATGATCATGTTTGATTGGGATTCACCGGGTAAAATACTCACTAAAAAACAGTTTAGAAAAGAGGTCATTGGTTGGATGGATTATCTTGCTTGCTCAAGTGGAGGTGCGGGGGGGGGGCAAATAGCTGCAATGTGATAGCTATGGGGCCAAAGAGTGGGGGCACTTGCTGACACTGACACAGGGAGACGGGGTGAAGTCATATTGCACGTATTACGACCATTAAAACCATTAAAAGGACACTGTTCTGATTGTAAATGATATGAGATGACATGTATGAATGGCTGCGAGCTCTGATAGGTCCCTGGTGGACTTGCTACATTCCCACACACATGCATTGCATCTTGAAAAAAAAAAAAAAAGACTTAATAGATATTGTCCTCTCTCAGCTGTTCTTCAACTTCACAGACAAACACACACATGGCGACCACTTTGGTGCCGATATAGTTGATGTGTTTACATGATGATGTAATAGCTGGAAGTTGAAGTTTAATCATCAGCTTGTCCTGCAAAGCTTGCCAACCAAAAATCAATGTCAGTTTTCTGAAAAGATCCTTTTTTTTAATCAGTGTCCAGTTGTTATGAATGATAGTGGCTCAGTCGGCAAAGTGTGGGACGTTAAATCAAAAAAAGTCGTGTACTGAATACTTTTGAATCTCTGAGATTGAACACAATTCATCCATGTCTCCCAAAGGAAATAATGGAATTTGAAAAGTAATCCATTTCAGGGTCAAGATTTTGCTGTCCTAAAACTGAAAAGATGTCACTCAATGGTTGTCAAAGTGTCGTTTTACTTAGGATTGGATTCCTTGGAATTTCTCTCCCCTCCTTTCATAAAAGGGCCACAGGCCAAATAGTTTTGTTCCCCCCTCAGAAAAGCCTGCTGTAAGGGGTCAAAGGTAAAATCACCCCTTAACCCACCCTGACATCATGCTCATTGCTGCCCCCTGGTGCTCAGTGTTATCTAGCGGCAAGTGTTCCCCCCTGCGTGTGAAAGTGTGAAGCTGTGAACACTGGAGCTCTGCCAACAAATTCCGGCTAAAGAGACAAAGTAATCCCGCCACATGGGATTAAATCCCAGCGCTTTGTCCCAATCACGACGTTTAACTTCACTGAGTTTAAACTCGTTGCAGAAGAAACTTTTCTTCCAGCACAAAGAAAATCGGCCAGTTGCTCTTTGGTAGAAACTAAAGCTGAGAACATAGTGCCTTATTAAAAAGAATTATGTTTTCAGAAGCATATGTCCAAAAGTCAACGATCCCTGTGTGCACGATTAACATTCAGCTACATTACTGCAAATGGCTTATTTTATTAGCAAGGCAAGGGAGATGAGACACAATGTTGTTATTTGGATTCATTCAGAAAACACTGGATAATAACAATGCAACAAATACATTAAGTGTCGTCTATGTGGTAGCTAGTGGTTACCATGTCTGTCTCACAGTTCTGAGGTTCTGGGTTCAAATGTCAGCTGCGGCCTGCCTGTTATGGACTTTGTATGTTTTAGTTTGACTTGACCTTATTCACATGTAAAGTATTACCGTTGTATATTCATCACCACGAGGGCAATCTGAAGTTTTCAACAACATGTGAAAGGGACGTCTCATAGAAGCTTATTGGGGGGGTTGTGGCTTTTAACTCATTTGCTCCCCAAAACGTATAAATATACATTTTTTTTATGTTTTACGTGTCCCAAAGATGTATTTATACCTTTTTTATGTTTTTTTTTATGCTAGAGCATACAGAAGGCTTTGATACAGCCTCTGAACGGCAGAGAATGGGTGAAGCAAGGGTAATTATTACAAAAACGGCCAGCAGGTGGCAGCAGAGCATAAGAGATCAACCAGGGTCATGTTGCAAAAAGTTGTTTTCCCAACAGTTCTAAACAGATTTGTGAATAATGATAAAACTGAAGCTATATTCTAATGCTAATTGCTGCAAAATGGAAACAGATAGAAATATACTTTTTTCCTGATGAAAGGAGAGACTCTAATCTTTCTTTTGGTAGGTTCCATGTTTTTATAGCAATAGAACACAATATTCTGTGGGCCTTGCAAAATCAGTCGAAATCCAGTAAAACAGCCGAGAGCGAAGGGGGTTGCTTCAGGGAAAATGGCTGGGAGTGAATGAGTTAAATACAAACAAACACATAATTAAATAAAACAACAACAAAAAACAGTCAGTAGATCCGAATCTGATGCTAGGAAATGTGTTGTGCCAAATTACATTACAGTTACGCAGATGGGGTTCAATAAGAGTTTTATAGTTGTATTTATATTCCTTAAATAGTTCCATACAGTGGTACCTTGGCTCACGAACTTAATTGGTTCCCACAGAGAGTATGTGAGCCGAAAAGTTCGTCTTCCAAACAAGTATTTCCCATAGGAAACCATTGCAATGAGAATAATCCGTTCCCAGGTCCCCATAAAACACAATTTTCTACTAAAAAAGCCTTAAAACTACACAAAATATACCTTATTTTATGTATAATAAATGTGCTATTGTATTGTAATTAAAGAAATACACTGTACTGTATAATAAAGTGTTTTTATTTGTAAAACTTGCAACTTGCCTTTGTGATGGTACAGTAGTTGAAGGCTTGATGGAATGGAGTGGGAGGAGGAGGGAGGGAGGGAGGTAGTTACTGTTTGGAAGGAGAGTCCTCCGGTGTGGCTTCTCTTCTTTGCTTCTTAGGAGACTCTTTATCCTTGTTGCTGACTAAAAACCTCTGAATTGACACCTGTTGGTAGACTTAGCGTACTGGTATTGGGACGCTAAGTCACACAAACGCGCACCTCGTTCGTGTTTGTCAGTGATCTCCTTCTTCTGCTCGACCGTAATTTTCTTCATTGTCTTCTTAGGCTTAACACTAGCCTTTTGTGGGGTCTTTTTTGGTCCCATGGTAGCAAAAGTACACTCCAAAAGTACTCCAAAATGATCCAAAATGTCTACCGAACACAAACCACGTCCGCACTCAAACAAAGGGGGCGACGAACTGGGACGCCGTGAGCGTGCGTCAGCTTCTCGTGATTTCTCGTGTCGCGAGATTTGGTTCGTCCGCCGAAAACTAGTTCGTCGGCCGAGACAAAATGCTCGCGAATTTAATGTTCGTGAGGCGAAAAGTTCGTGAGCTGAAGCGTTCGTGAGCCGAGGTACCACTGTATTTATTTTTTCTTTCTTTTGAATCTATCTAAATGAATGAATGTTTAGAACACACTCTTTTGTTTGTGAATTATAGACAGAAAGTACGACTGGATACTGAAAGGGTCTTTCCCGACTTGACCAGGCGGCCTTTATAAATAGTGCGTTTATATTGGCACTGCTGAGAAGGGATTTGAGATGATTGCACTGTGTCACCCGGAGAGCGGCCTACATAGCAAACATCCACCAATGGATGCGCGTGTAACGGCCATGTTCTCCTTCCGCAGGTCTGTCCTCCTTCCGTCAGGAGCCTTCACCTCAGACGGTGCCTGCAGGGGGGGCCGCTCGCTTTGAGTGCCAGATCGATGGCGTGCCCACACCTGTAATTACTTGGGAAAAGGACAAAGTCGCTGTCCCCCAGGACCCAAGGTGACTCAGCTTCAATTGCTTTTGTACCTCGGATTTTTAAGCCTTTTCTTCTTTTTCTGCTCATTTTTTTTCCACACAATGGCAACATTTTTTTTTTCGTTCTGTGATCTAAACGTGTATCTGCTATCATCGTTCTCCATCAAAATGAGTTAACGGCAGTAATATTAGTCATTTTTTACAAAGGTTAAAGAATACTGATGCCATTCGCTTGCTCGTCCGTGTTTGTGGGATTTGCTGCTGATTTGTGCCACAGAAGCACAATCGATTCATCAATAAATTGCCCCAGTCTAGACTGCAAATGGTCCACTTCTATAAACGGACGTGCGTATGAATGTCATCCCGCGGACTGATCGCAGTCAGACAATTCCAAGTGATGCATGCTGGTCGTTTGGCTAAAACTCCATTAACGTCCCTTGTTTCATTTTTTTTGGTTCTTGTTAATTAATGACAAAATCGTAATACATCACATTTTCTATTAAATGTCTTCAAGAGGGGTCGGATGGAATTTATTACCAGAATGCACGGTACAATAAAGTCAACGCTAAGCTCGTGCTATGACCTTGGTTATCAAGCTAATTTAGCTAAGTGTTTTTTACTGTTTGCTGAATACAATAAGCATAATACCATGCACTGAGTATGATGGGCTTGTTTTATTTATTCATTAATTTAATTCACTTACATTTACTTTTTCAGTTGTAATGGATTTTCAAGGTGACAAAAGCTCCTAAGAAACTTTTATTTTTTTTGGTATAGCATATTAGCCTAGTTACTTACAGTAATTTCTGGACTATAAGCCGCTACTTTTTTCACTTGCATTCGACCCTGCGGCGAATACAAAGGTGCGGCTTATCCATCAGATCACGAGGGTTCGCACTATAACGGAAGCGCAAGAGCAACAGGCAGAGCAAAACAAACCAAGTGAGCCCAAATACAGTAGGAGAGACAGAACGAGAGCGAGACAATTTGCGCCCTCAGTATGGAAAAGAAAGTAGCGGGAACCCGGTGCGGTAATATTAAAACACCTGCGGCTTACAGTCGGGTGCGGCTTATATGTGTAACAAACTCAAGTATTCCCCAAATTCAGCTAGCACGGCTTATAGTCAGGTGCGCCTTATAGTCCAGAAATTACTGTAAATAGTGACCCCTATTCACAACATATATCTATTAGCCGCCTCATGACTTGTCTTTTTTTCTTGTCGTGAAGACAATAAACAGTTAATTTGCTCAGGGTGGAACTGTTGAGCTCATTTGAACTCTCTTGCTAAACAAAACAGCAGCATTTGCCTAGTATTTCAGATAAATGAAAGTGTGGAATCTCCAGTTTGCTGTGCAGTATTAAAGGCAATCTTGCGTTATGTGCAGACGGCGTCTTCATGTTGTTTGTTCCCGTGTTTTTTATGTCCTGGGGCGCGCTACGTAACATATAAGTATGCTTCGCCCATTTGTTGATCGTTTCCAGCCCTCTCGCGCCCGACTCGGCACTAATGGCTGCCGTAGCCCCGTGTGACCTGCAAACAGCTCGAGCCTTATGAGGGCTCGTGGGTGAGATGAAGCTCCGCCACCTCGGCCGTTGCTAATGGCCTGTCACTCCGAGCTGACTTTTTGTTTTCCCTTGCTGCTGCTTTGATGGGCCCCCCTCTTTTTTCTTTTCTTTTATACTCCCGATTGGCTTGTTTTTTTCACTGTCTTGTTTTACTTCCTTTTTATTTCTATCTGATTCATCCCCTTGTTATCTTGTTTACAACGTACATCTTCTAGCTAGAGCGAAGCCCCACTAGTTAGAGAAACCAATTTCTACTTTTCACACTTAACACTAGTCCTTTTTTGGGGGGTTATTTTTAATTCCATTTGCCAATAACATTGTTCCAAATGAGAACAATCCCTTCTCCCCAAATAAATGCCCCAGACCTTAATTTGCATCAATATGGTAATCATGGTACATTGGTGCAAGACACCATCCTACAATTGCAGCTCATTTTTCAATTTAATATAGAGCCAACTCCTATTGAGTGCAGTCATAACTCTCACGTTGTACCGGCACACAATGACCTCCTGCTTGAACAAAGAGGAACGACGCCCTGAGAGGACACAGCCGGAATCCCGCAGTCTCGACTCTGCCGTGTCGACTCCCTGTGTGTTGTTTGTATACGGCTTCTGACTCCCGTCTCCCTTTCTCATCTTCACCCCTGTGTGAAGCAGGTTCATTTCCCTTCCTAACGGCGTGCTCCAGATTCTGGAGGTTACCAGGGAGGATGAGGGCGCCTACCGCTGTGTTGCATCCAACTCTGCCGGGAGGGACATCAGTCACGAGTCCCGGCTCACTGTCACCACAGGTCGGTCTGCTGCAGAGCTTTGTCTTATAGTTATTGTGCAAGTTTCTTCGAGAATTCCTGAGAATATCCAGCCCTATTGTAAAAATCATGTGAAAACATTTATTAATTAATTTCAAGATGATACGTAAATATTTCTAGTCATAAGTCCGTCAATAAAATGGTATTTGTGTGCTACAACTACAACTGAGTTGTCGTGTTTTAGAAATGTGCCATATAAATAAAGTTGTCTTGCCTTGCCTTACATCGGGTGCTGTTCTACCTAAGTTAAAGCTGCTCTCTGTAACAATTTTGCCTAATATATCTTTACAATAGCCTTTTAGTTTTGACTATTTATGACTGAAACATTTTCTAATTAGTAGATTAACACCTTAGCTGTTCACAATGGGTACTCTTGCAAGCCTTTGGCCAATAGTTTTCAGACAGAATTCAGGTTCGAATTTCCCGCCCTCTGTTGTGGATGTAAAATTATGTGCGTGTTGTGTATGTAAAGCAGAGAAAATGCAGTTTAATTTTTCGGCCACAGGTGGCAGGTAGCGATTCGAAATTCAATTTTCTGCATCCAGTAGCTTTAAAAGAAACCCCGACTGTAATGACAAGTTTGCTCTGTATTATTTATTTGGTTGTTACTAACATAAACAATAACATACTATGAGATTCGTTTTTCAAAAATCATTTCCAGCTTAATACATTTTGTAGAAACTTTATTTGGACGTACGGCGCCATTGTTATTTATGTCGCAACGCATCGGTGCGTAGTGACGTAGAATTCCGGCTGACTCTCTGCCGAGCAATGTGAAATGCCTATAAAGAAAGTAAGGTAAGCCTCCGTCGCGTTCCTAAAGGGACGATCAAAACTCTTGAATGTGTCTGGTGAATGACGAGAGCACGGCGTGGGAGAAGGTGACTCTCCCGATCGCGTCTAGTTTCTTTAGGAACGCTTCGAGCGATGAGTTTAAACCTTGGAAATTCTTGCTGCATAGAAAGTCATGCTGATTCCTGAAAAACTCGATTCTAATAAATGTCCTCGACCCTCTCAGATTGCTTTACAGCTTCCTCGTGTAAGAGTCAGTCAAATACTGTACTTTCTCATCAAGTAGTTTGTCCTGTTTCCACTTCATTTAAATAGATGCTGGGGATTAAATGGAGATTTGCTGACCTTATAATTTCTTATAATGCTTTCCCATTTTTCAGCCATGACCGTAACATTGCTACCCCACACTTTTAAAACACATTGTCAAAATATTTGAATACCAAAAATTGCAACTTATAAAACTGTTCAGTTTTGATAAGTGCTGTAAAAACCCGACAAGGCTATAATGTTGAATGTTCCATAGTTATGTTGAGAGATGACATCATCTTTCTTTCGCATTCTCAACACAATGGCTTAGTAATTCTGTCCTTCCTGAAAAATTACAATAACTACCATTGCTTCAAGCGACCTCTTCGGGTCCAAGGCTGCATCAAAGCTTTCTGTATGCTCTAACAATAGAGCATGGCATTGTTTAAAATAGAACGTTTTTATACACTTTTGGAAGCAAATTTGTTATTTTATTACTTTACTCCTGTCATTTTAGCTTCAATTTGTAGCATGGCCAGATGGAGTTCATAGTTTCCTGTCATAGATTTTATTACCTTCCCTAGCTGCCACTGGTTTAGTGGAAGGTTGGTTATATTCTTTAACAATGACAATTTTGTTTTGTTTTGAAGATCCTCTTTCCTCAAATGCCACCAGAGCTGTTCTACGAGATATTCCACTCAATACCATCCGATGGTCACATAAAGATCTTTCACTAACTCCATGAGCAAACCCCCAAAATGTTCAAACGATTCATTTAGTCAAAAGAACAGTAATGGCAAAGCAATGAAGCAGTTTTACGAGGGCCAAAACGTGCACTTCCCCCCCTTTTTCTCCAGGTTCTGCAGAAACCCTGAACAGAGTTATGATCGTGGCACCGCCTCAGAATGCGACGGTGGTGCTCGGCCGTCCAGCTGTGATGGAGTGCATGGCGCAGGGCCAGCCCAAGCCGCTGGTGTCCTGGAGCAGGCTAGGTAATGCATTTACACAATTCTCTGAATCCAGCCCCTCTGCTGTCATCTTCTTTTAACGTGTTGATTGCTCATTCATTGTCAGTCTTCCCAGAAATATCTGCGTTGGCATACCTGCAGCTGTAAGAGTTTAACGAACAATAGCCGTCGCCGCTATTGTTCCATTGTTCGGTCATGCGGTGCTTTCCATTAGGTGCTTTGTCATGTCAAGTTCATGCGCGCACACATGCACACACACATTTCTTTTTATCATTGTAGTTTAATTCTATGCGTTTGTACAGTATGCTAACCCAGCTCAAACCAACAGCTGTTAAATAGGCAGTTTCAAACTCTAATATAGATACTGGGTCGGGACCTAAAAGTGGGTCGCGGATTCAATTTAGGTGGGTCATGAACTTGTAGGAAAAATAATATAGGCGGTCCTTGGTTTGTGACAGTACCAACATATGACTCGCTGCTTTTCATTGAATGGTTTTATATTGACTTTTGATTGCAAGGGAGGGAAAGCACTCACATTTGGCTTTAGTTGATAATTGACACACCCACCCTCACCTCAACCCATCTTCGAGGGACACAATCTAGTCAAGTCCAAAGTTCCATTAAAAATAAATTAATTAGCCATGCACAGAAACTGTATGTTGAATTTTAACATTTGAATATTACTGTGATACAAACAAGTGTAAATACAGACGCTCCCCAACTTACGAACGAGTTACGTTCCGAGCGATCGTTCGTAAGGTGAATTTGTTCGTAAGTTGCTTCAGTGCTATATTTTGTATTATAATTTATGTTTAAAGAGAATACGTACAGTACTGTACTACGTATGTTAGAGAGAGAGAGCGAGAGACACACACAGTAAGTACATGTATGTAATAAGATAAATAAAATGAAGTTTAACTTACTTTTGGAAGATGTACTCGATGCTTAAGGATTTGATGGAGGAGGAGGAAGAGGAGGATTTTATATCATGAGAGGTTCTTCGTCGTCGCTGGAATGGGCTTCAAAAGTTACTTCCTCCTCCGTAACTTCAATGTAGGAAGAAGTTGAGGGTCGCGGAGAAGAAGATGAGGGTTGATGAGTATCTTCCTTGGAGGATTTACTAGAAACTGGCCGAAAGAAGCGATCTAACGACGATTGCACAGTTTTCTTCTTTTTTCATCATAAATGATGCGGTAGCACTGTATGGCATCATTCAATTGATTTGCAACCTTTGCGCAACGTTCAATATTTGGGTCTTGCTGCTCGAAGAGTGCGATGGCTTTATCTATGAGCGACAGGCGTTTCTTCTTCTTCCTCCTCCTCGACACGTTGCTGAGCCTCCAATGCTGGGTGAGCTCTCACAGCGCCAAGCGTCGGTATTAGCGGCGGAAAGAAGCACTACAGTACTCGGAAAAAGATGCGCAATAAAAAATCTAACTTACAGCATCTCTTTCCGAACATTTTTTGACATGCGCGCAGACATGTTCGTATGTACCGTTGTTCGTAACTCGAATGTTCGTAAGTAGGGGAGCGTCTGTACTGTAAATTAAATTAACCATAATTAATATAAGCAATATGACTGCCTCAGTCCAAGCTTGAATGACGCTGAGATTTTTTATCACAGGGAGTCCTCGAGCTACGTCGCACGCGAACTACATCGTTTCGACTTTTCAGCGCCCGTGCCTCGTCCGTAGCACCTCCTTTTTCGTTAATTTCCCAAGCCATTTTAAGTTCAAGTTATTTAAAGTTGTGTTGTTGTTATCTCCAGCAACGGACGTCCATCAGGCGCGTCACATTTCCGTGTTTTAAGCTTGAATTACTCCGCCGTCCGTCACTAATGCGGAATATTTGTTCCGGCGTCTTCCGGGTCGCGCAAATATGTTTTTTAAAATTACCGTCCCAAAATTTTGATGTAAATATCGACTTTAACGGGGAAATCCGAGTTAAGTCGGAATTCGGGTTACATCGCAAGCGTAGGAACAGCACCTGGATGTAACTTGAGGACTCCCTGTATTATTATTTTTTTTAACATTTGCTGTAAAATCTTACAAAGAAGTCAACCGCTCTTCATGGTAAAATACAAAATGTGCTACCTTAATTTCAATAACAAGTGACATTTTGCTTTCTTTCCATTCTATCGTAAGTGTTGCAGAAAAAAGAAAAAAAAGACTGAGGACACATTGCATGACAATGGGGGGAAAAAGAAAGTCTCACAAAAGAAAAACTCCCAGAGTTTGATAATCACTAAGATGTGGTCTTGTGAGGTACTCTATAAGGACTGTTTTTCATGAAACTGCAATTCAATTGTAAATGTTTTTTTTTCTTACAAAAGACATCATTTCATCTTTCTCAGTGCCGCGTCTTTGAAAAACTGCAACATTATACCAGCATTTCTTTGTGTCGCCAAAAGCATCATCACAGACTCTTTATTTTTCCGCGTTGATCAGATGGGAAGCCCATTTCCACAGACGTGGTTGTCCTCGCTACTAACCTGGTGATCAGAGACACGAGGCCCCACCACGGGGGCATCTACGTCTGCAGGGCCAACAAGCCTCGCACCAGAGAGTTTGTTATTGCTGCTGCTGAGCTGTATGTGCCTGGTAAGTGACACTACACTCACTTGGGTTTAGATAACCTCAAGTCAGCAAATAATTGAAACGAACATGAGCATTGCGGTAACTGTAAAGTAGGACTAGAATGCAAGAGACAGGTCAGAGTTTTAGTTTAATCTGCCGGTAGACCTAATTACATCTAAGCAGATGTCAAATCAAGTTCCAAAAATAGTCTTAAGGGAACACCTTGAAAATTCCGCAAACGATAAAGTGGGAGAAAAGGTCGGTGGCATTTTTGCATGAAGAAATATTAAGCTGCGCCGACAGCCGATATTACCTGAGATTCATTTTTAAACTGACATTTTTGTAATGTAGTAGACGTTACAGCATTTTCTTGGTTTCATCTCACGTTTGTCACTTTTCCACTTAACCTCTTCCGATGGCAGTCCACTAGTGTTTTGATTCCCTGAGAGCAGCAAATAATTGAACAGAACATTTGCTATTATGCCAACATTTCTCTAGGGAGGGAATACAGGAACAAAAATTGTAGCCAAGGACTCCTATTTGTTTGAACCAATTCCAGCAACACAATAGGCTACAAAATTTAATAGGCCCTAGAAGAGACAAGAGATAAGTCTAGGGCTTGAAATTCCTCAAGGCTGGACACGCTCTGCATTAAATTAATGAAATTTGAAGACTGGATTACTCAAGCAATTTTTTTGTAATGGAGCAAATATAGCAATGTAGGTTTGGGAGTTGGGCACTGTTATTGTAGTGTTTGGTTTACAATTTAGAGTAATAATAATAATCATAATAATAAATGTAATTTTGTGCATTTTTTCTTCTTCTGTTTTTCAATTTTTTTTTCTGCCATAAAAAATATTGTAAAAAAACGGGGTGAAAAAAATATTCAGAAACACAAGAAGAAAAATTACTCAGCAAAACAGGGGGGGGAAAAATCATATAAAAGGGGAAAAAATAATAATAATTAAAAAAAATGGGAAAAAAATACTACGAAAAACAGAAGCTGGTGCTCTGTTTTTAGGAGTTATTTATTTATTTATTTTTTTAACCTCCGAACTCCAAGTGACTTGTTGCAGACTTGCTAATGGCGGACACTTTTCCGCAATACCTCTAACGTACCTTCAACTATATCACTTACTGGCTCAGTTAAGTAAGTATACGATAATTAAAAAAAAAAAAAAGAATTTCCCCGTTTTTCTGAATTAAAAAAAAAAAAGTTTTTCTGAGTAATTTTCCCTCCTATTTTTTAAAATATTTTTCCCCTATTTTTCGTAATATTTTTTTATGACAGAAAATCTATGCAGTAAATCTGAAAAATAGACAATCTAAAAAAGTATGCAAAAAAACAAAGCTCCCCCCAAAAAGGGTTTTTTCAAGTGAATGCAATACGGTTATGTAAATAATGATGATGATGATGATGATGATGATGATAATAATAATAATAATATAAAATGCAAACTGTATTTCAGTGATTTCTCTTCCATCACTGAATTTCTCCTCTAGTTTAAGCTATGAATTTCTCCGACCTCATGCTTTAAACACATTGAAACTTATTTAAATACACTTTTTCAACACATTGCAAATATGAAGATATCGGGTCTGCCTCTGTCACCAGCCCCTCCAGTCATTCTTCAGCCCCCGGAGACGGTGTCCCTCTCCCGGGGAAACACGGCCAGATTCGTGTGCAACAGCTCCGGGGAGCCCACCCCGGTGTTGCGCTGGTTGAAGAACGGCAAGCGCTTCTTCCGTCGTGCCAAGACCCAAAACCCTGGCGTCTTGCTCATCAACCAGCTGGCGCTGGAGGACGCCGGCTACTATCAGTGCATCGCCAACAACGACCTGGGCACGGCCTGCGCCACCGCCAAACTCACTGTCATCGTGAGGGAGGGCCTCCCCAGCCCCCCTCGAGGCCTCTCGGTCGCCCCTTACTCCAGCACCACTGCCCTGCTCACGTGGGAGCAACCCGAGTTCAACTCGGACCAAATCATCGGCTACTCGGTGCACTGCCAGCGCGCTGCAGGTGAGCGTGTATACATACAGTATCTCTTTAACCCTATAAAGCAAAACATATCATATTAAATATAAGACATTTTGAGCCCTCTATTTCACGAGTGTAATATTTTTTTCCCCCATTAAAACCCTGACGTATATTTTCTGACACAGCCACCTTGCAAGATCGCCCCAATTGAGAAAGGAGAGAGACCTAGTTATTAATAGTGGCAAATATTCTTTCTAATTTTTGGAAATACTAAAATGTTGGATATGTCTGTTTATTTATTATATTTTTGTCAGTTATAAATGTACATATTTAAAGCATTGTGACCCGATGTATCAAATATGACACAAATCAAAAGTCATGTGGAAGTTGATTAAATTTATTTTATTTTATTTTTCAAAAGGACCAATAAATTCTATATTTACAAAAAAACTGAATGTTCTCTCATATATTTAATGGTTCAGGCTTTATAGTTAAATAGTGGTGTAAGGCATTTGTCAGAATTGGACCTTTATTAAAACACCAGTAATTATAAGTACTGTACAGCAAAATAGGCTATACATAGGAGTAAGTATAAACTACAAATATTTTTTTTCTTTTTAGTTTAAAATGGCTTATCTTTACCACCATTTTGTATTTTATTGTCGTCTTTGGATTGTATAGCTTTTTTTATTATTATTTCTCACATAAATTATACTGAATATATATTTGCATTTATGTACAAAGCATTCTGTATTGCATTATGCAATTAGGCTCACTATGTTATATTTACTACTTTTAAATTCTACTTAAAATCATTCACTCCGATTACTTCATTATTTTTGTTCAAAAAACACAAGCTAAATGTCAGATTTTCCGATGCTACGCTAGCAGTAGTGTGATCCGTTTGAGATGTCTACCACTTGATGGTCTCGATGACAGCCAACTATGGCAACAAACAAACTGATTTTGGATCATTTCGCAGGTTCCGACAACGTGGAGTACCAGTTTGCGATGAACAACGACACCACGGAGTACCACGTCAAAGATCTTCTCCCTCACACCGCCTACACCTTCTTCGTGGTTGCCTACTCTCTCAAGGGAGCCAGTCGCCCGTCCCTGCCCGTCACCATTGACATGCTCGAGGACGGTAAGTGTCATACCATGAATCTCAATTCCGTATTCTGCCGGTTATTCTTCAGCCTGGAAAGACTTGATGTCCTCATCTGTCTTGCAGTGCCTAGCGCGCCCCCTCAGCTGTCGATTGCCAGCACGTCACCGACGGACATTAGGTTGATGTGGCATCCGTTGTCCTCGCAGCACAGTCGAGGGGCCGTTACCAGCTACCGTATCGAGTACAGCTCTCTAGATAATGGTGAGCAAGTTTTATGAGTGATAAACAGCATGTTCAGTCACATTGTATTCTTTTTTTTTTCCTCAAATTCAAAAAAGCAATAGCTTTTTTGAATTTGAATTGCATTTGATTGAAATTGGATGTGGGAAGTAATTTAAAACAGTGGTTCTTAACCTTATTTTTATATATATATATATATATATATATATATATATATATATATATATATATACATATATATATATTAGAGGTGTTTGAAAAAATCGATTCTGCAATATATCGCAATATTACAGCACGCAATTCTCGAATTAATTCAATATGCGGCCAAATAGATTTTTAAACATCCGTTTTTTATGGGAATATTCAACAAAACGTCTTACTTAGGGTTAGGATTCAAACATTAAGCATGGAAGAATGTTAAGAACATTAAGCCTTAATATTTTATTTCAGTGCTCTTCAAACATGAAACAGACTGCAACCTGTTTGTTAAATGCAGTGGCTCATTTATAAGCCTGAATTTTCAGATAAATAAATTAAAAAAATCATACAAATCTTACAGTGTACATGTAATAGTTCACTGTTTAGTATTTTCTAAATTTTAGTTTAAAAAAAATTCGCAATAATCAATTTATAGATTCGTATCGAGATTAATCTGTATTGAATCGAATCGTGACCTATGAATCGCGATACGAATCGAATCGCCAGGTACTAGGCAATTCACACCCCTAATATATATATATATATATATCCACAATTTCAAACGGTTGAGGACTAAAATTGACTACAATGCAGATGAGCCAGTTAGTCCAGTCAATCCTGGCAAATCAGTCTACCGTGTTTATTTTCCCACAGCGGACACCGTCTTCTCGGTAGAGGTTGGCGGTAATGAGACCCAATTCACGCTCAGGGAGCTGCAGCCCAACCAGGCGTACAGATTGAGGATAGCAGCTGGAACAGGTGTCGGCTTCGGGGTGCCGTCCGAGTGGGCTCAGCACCAGACGCTGGCCCACTACAACCACACCAGCCACCGCATGGGTAAGTCTTATGACTTCAGACTTGTTGTGAGGGAATTCCCACATTTTGGGGTGAGGATTTATGTGTGTTTTTTTTATTGACGAGAGACATATTTAGTAGTGCTAGGTTTCACAACACAGCCTGGGGGTTTCTGTCTGACTTGTGAGAAGAGGATTTGTTTATTTATTTTTTTCCACAAAGGGTGCACTTACCACAGTGAAGCCACCATCTGAGCACTTACAGACATTAGTCGGCGGTGCGAACAATGTGTCTGCCAGGCTTTGCGGGAATTGCAAAGTATTCAGTGTTAGCGTGTCAGCCACTCAAAAAAGATAACATGTGGGACACGTTTTAATTTGGGGGGGGGGGGGGAATGCAGCTAGGTCAAGCTTTATTAATCTCGAGAGAGCGAGCATAATGGGTGTTTAATAACATACACTAAGAGGTGTCATTCAAGAAGGTGTCTGCACACCACACTGACATGCATGTTGAGTTATACGGTGACTGCGTGGGTGCTTTAAAGCCATTTATTAGAAGACGGAAGGATTATCAGGCTCTATAAAATGTGGTTATTTTCTATTCCACTCATTGTGCTGTAGATGTGACGGACATTTTCTGCCAATTTTCCAAATAGTAATTGTACTCTTTTTTTCTTTTTTTGTCATCTATGTTTTTTTTTTAGCGTAAAATGTCAAAGCTCAAAATGTGTCATTGTAAGAAATATTAGATCAAAAATGTTTTTAGTACATAAATAAATTAGGAATTGGCCTTCTGATAAGTATTGCCATTATGCTTAACGAATCTACATAATATAGGAGTTACCATGGCAACTCCCATATTACCTGCTTTAGCCCTCAGGCTATCGGTGGACCCAACTGGATATTAAAACAAGCACGTTCCCTCATGTACCCAGTGATGTTCGCTCCCACTGAGCTGAAGGTGCGAGCACAAGTGAGCACGCTCAACGTCACGTGGCAGCCCTCGCCCAATCACACGGCCGTCTCCGGCTACAAGCTGTCCTGCCGAGAGGTGGACGCCGACGGGGTGAAGACGACGCAGACTCATGTGGTCAGGCTCCGCAAAAAAGCCAGATACCATCTCTTTACTGGGCTTGGTAAGTAAGTAAATAAGTCTATCTATCTATCTATCTATCTATCTATCTATCTATCTATCTATCTATCTATCTATCTATCTATCTATCTATCTATCTATCTATCATAGCTAGCTTGCAAGCAATCAAGCTAGCAGCTATCTATCTATCTATCTATCTATCTATCTATCTATCTATCTATCTATCTATCTATCTATCTATCTATCTATCTATCTATCTATCTATCTATCTTAGCTAGCTTGCAAGCAATCAACCTAGCAGCTATCTATCTATCTATCTATCTATCTATCTATCTATCTATCTATCTATCTATCTATCTATCTATCTATCTATCTATCTATCTATCTATCTATCTATCTATCTATCATAGCTAGCTTGCAATCAAGCAATCAAGCAATCAAGCTAGCAGCTATCAATCTATCTATCTATCTATCTATCTATCTATCTATCTATCTATCTATCTTAGCTAGCTTGCAAGCAATCAACCTAGCAGCTATCTATCTATCTATCTATCTATCTATCTATCTATCTATCTATCTATCTATCTATCTATCTATCTATCTATCTATCTATCTATCTATCATAGCTAGCTTGCAATCAAGCAATCAAGCAATCAAGCTAGCAGCTATCAATCTATCTATCTATCTATCTATCTATCTATCTTAGCTAGCTTGCAAGCAATCAACCTAGCAGCTATCTATCTATCTATCTATCTATCTATCTATCTATCTATCTATCTATCTATCTATCTATCTATCTATCTATCTATCTATCTATCTATCTATCTATCTATCTATCTATCTATCTATCTATCTATCTATCTATCTATCTATCGTAGCTAGCTTGCAAGCAATCAAGCTAGCAGCTATCAATCTAGCTAGCTAGCAGCTATCTATCTATCTATCTATCTATCTATCTATCTATCTATCTATCTATCTATCTATCTATCTATCTATCTATCTATCTATCTATCTATCTATCTATCTATCTATCTATCTATCGTAGCTAGCTTGCAAGCAATCAAGCTAGCAGCTATCAATCTAGCTAGCTAGCAGCTATCTATCTATCTATCTATCCATCCATCCATCCATCCATCCATCCATCCATCCATCCATCCATCCATCCATCCATCCATCCAGCAGCTATCTAGCTAACTATATGTTGTCAACTTTGCCAGATTTTACTGAATAACCTGGACAGCAATGTGTGTACTGCTTCCCTACCTTGTTCGATGATCATCAAACTTTTTCAAACATTGTCTGGCAAAAGCCGAGATAAAGGCATACCACTTTCAGTTTTAACATTTATATACTTAGGCCTACTGAGGTCATTGAGTTGTCTTGTTGTTGCCTGTTGAAGTACATTTTTCTACTTGTAAAATATATCCGGCCTTGTTTCTTTTGTTATTTTTGTGTTAGTTTCAGGCCAGCAATATGAAGTGAGAGTCTGGGCATTCAACAAGCAGGCAGATGGCTCAGCTGCAGTGTGGAAAGGAAGGACCGAAAAGGCCGACAAAAGTAAGAACCCCAAGGAACTGCAGGATTTTTTTTTTCCTACCTCAAATTGACACACATGCGAATGGATTCCAGTATCTTCACTCCCCATGCGGCCACCCCCATTACCACCAAGCAGCATTCAGGCAGCGGCCAACAGCTCCACGTCGATCCGGCTCTGCTGGGAAAAACCTCGCTTTAGCACGGTGCGCATCATCAACTACACAGTGCGCTGCAGCCCGGCTGGAACAACCAACGCCTCTCTGGTCACGTATCACACCAGGTGAGCCCGGATGTCTGTCATCCTTCGCATCATTGACTACTCGTCTCGGTTGCTGCCACACAGGGGCGAGACAGGGATGCATTGTGTTTTAAGAGCCGTTCTATCATTTTAATGAAAGGGATGAGATGATGAATGGTAAAAAGCGTTAAAGGGTGGAACAGATTGATGCACTAAATCAGTGGTCCCCTGGTTCATACAAATACCTGTACATGTTCTTCGAGGACCAGCAACTATTCATCGAGAGTACATAATTGTTATTTTTATTTTTTAAATTACAAAAGATGATAAACAGAAACATTTATCATAACACTTTTACCCGACAATGCAATAAACTGTAATATCGTGAATCTCCATCATATAGTAAAGCATATTGCCGTTAACGTATATTGCTGTTAGGAAAGTAGACGGGCTGTTTCAGGGGGGGTTTATGTATATTCTTCGCTGTCTTTTTAAATTTATTTTTGGACTGTCTTTTCATGCAGCCTGGTACCAAAAGGCTGCAGACCGGTGGTTCGTTGAGGACCATTGCACAAAATCAAAGCTGCAATGACTGATATTTTCATTTTAGGGGACTTCATGTGAATACACACTGATTGACTTGGTGGTACCATTAAAAGATGACGACGAAAAAGCGGAACCTTTTTTGGAACCTTTAGATCAGGAGCGGGCAAAGCACGACTTGCTCCGTTCTTTAGTCTGGCCAACGAGCATCTACAGTCGACCTCCACAGATTCACTATTCAGCAATCACAGATTTTTTTGAGGGAAACATATCCCCGCTTTTTCTTCAGAAAAAAACGCCCACTGATGATTTTTTTCTTCTTCTGACTTTTATAACACTAGTCAAATTAAAATAAATATTGTGAAAATGTGGCATTGCGTTTGGTATAGTTTTTCTATGAGGTCATGTCGCACTGGCTATTATCGTAGCATTTTCTGCTCCCAGATGGGATGTACAGTAAAGCCCGCTTGAAAACAACACTAAACAATTTACTTCATAAAAAACATCAGCACTTTACCTTCAGTAATTCGACATCTGTCCAGTAGTATTTATCCATCATCGTAACACAAAATCCGCCCACCAAATGTTATTAACGCTTAGCTCATCCAACTTGTGGACGCATCACCGGTGCTAGCAACAAGCTAGTTAGCTAGTTAGTGGCTAGCTAGGTGCAAAAGCTGAGGAGGAAGCTCAATTCTGGCTGCTCTTATTTTTTGTAACACGCCATCGGTATTGCAGAAGTTGAGAGTGGCTGACAGCGAATTGGCTAAAGGAAGCAATTTTTGATTATATTTGGATAAGTAAAGTACATATTGCATGAAGTTTATCACAACAAGGACAATCCTCCCAGCTCTAGCTGATTGTGACCTCTTGACTAAAAAACATTAACCCACACTTGCTTTAGATGCTCTGCGAACTTAAGTTTTGTTGTTGCTATTATTATTATTATTATTGCCTACCATATTCTACTGAGCAACCAGGACAAACGTGTATATCCTGTTCTGTTGTTATCATCCATCCAATTGATTATTTGATGGAATAATCTTTAGGATGATCAATTCTAAAAAGATTCAATACTGACAGTCCGAGCAAGATGATACGTTCAAAGATTTGTCTGTTTGTATTTTGTTTACCTTCTTCAGGTTGAAAAAAAATAAATGGCTGAACGCTCTGTATTCGAAATGGTAGTCAACATGACACGGTGCAAAAACAAGAGCGACTCTTGACTTACTCTTGTTTTGTACTTGACGTGTGGTGTTGCAGTGCCGCTCAGGAGATCCTGATCGGGGCGCTGAAGCCCTTCACCCGCTACGAGCTGGCGGTGCAGTCCAACGGCGTGGATGTGGTGGGACCCTTCAGCAGCACCGTGGAGGAGTCCACTTTCTCTGACCGTGAGTCTCTGCTGGATTAAAAAAAAACAAAAAAAAAAACATGAATTGAATGAATAGGCTCTGAGTTTGTATGTCATCTCAGGTCTCTCACTGTGGTACTTGCGTGTTTGAATATTTTTTTTCTTCTGCCCATCAAGCTTGTAAATTAATTTTAAATGTTAGTTAATGAGTGTACAGTACAGTGTATACATTTGAAGAACGTACAGCAGATATAAAAAGTCTACACGCCCCTCTTCAAATGCCACAAGATTAAGGTAAATCATTTCAAAATTCCACCATTACTGTGACTTAAACCTTAAGTCAGATGCTATGTATTGGATAGCATCAGATGGTGCAGTTGTACCTAATATGAATCCAACTGTGTCAGTCAAGGGGAAGGCAGGTAATATGAGCGTGTGTGTTCTAATAAAATGTCCACCACCACCACCAGTCCCCATATCCTGAGCCCCCAGCCTCTCTTCCCTTTCCTCCTATTGGCCCGCTTGTAGTCTCCTTGCTGTACCCAGGTGGCTGCAGCATGAGGACGCAGATGGTTGTCAAATAACATGTCCAATCCCCCGCCAAGACAACACACACACACCCCCCCAGCTGAGAACCTTATTAGTGACTTTTAATTACCGACTGATGTACCCCTAACTCCCTCCCTCCTGTTCTGGTTCCATCAGGGCCGTCCTCGCCGCCACACGAGCTGCGCCTGAGCGCGATCGACTCGTCCTCAGTACTGGTGAGCTGGCGCCCCCCGCTGGAGCCAAATGGTGTCATCGTGGGCTACAGGATCTTGTTCAGCAGCAACCTGAGCCAACCTGAGCACTTGTGGAGGAACCTCTCTCAGGACGGTGAGAAAGATCGCCGTGACAAGGGATGAGCATCCAATTATAAGGAAATTAGATGTGGTTACTGTAATATTTGGGGAAACCAGTTTGCTCATTATTGATTATTATTATTGCCGGGTTGCATTGGTCAGACGTTGCAGGTCACGGTGTGTCCCTTTGCGCAAAATGAGGCCCCTTGCAGTAGATGGGGCCCCACACATGGAGTGTGATCTACATGTAGGGAGGGGCAGCTGTGTTTTCGCTTTTTGAAGTTGAGTGAAATTGACATGCATTGGTTTACGGGGCCTTGCCACATCAAATATGGCGGACACGCTCGCAACCAGAAAAGCACTGCAAGTAGTTTCTATGAATTAGACGTCTATGCTCCTTTTTTAATGGCATAGTTTTAAGATTATAGCCACCTTGGTGTCCAATCTATTGCTTTATTGGCTTCTCAAATGCATAACCGACATGAAGTTAATATTTGACAATTTATTGGTGAGCTAAACCAGTGGTTCTCAACCCTTTTTCAGTGACGTATCCCCTGTGAAATATTTTTTTCAGCCAAGTACCCCCTAACCAGCGCTAAGCATTTCTGATTGAAAAACAAAAACAAACAACAAAATCAACAACAACAAAAAACGAGTGCTGTGCCTTCATTGTCTGATTGATTAAACTTTGGAACTCTATTTGTATTTATGTGGTCTCTTGAATTATTTGGAAATAAAAATATAGAACTTAAGAAAGGAAAAACTTAATTATAAATAAAGCATTGTGCACATACACATTTTTATCAAAATAAAGTGTCATCTTTTGGGATCATACAAAAGGTCTGTTCTCAAAAATAAATAATTAACTTAATTTAAATCAAGTTTTCAAGCAATTGACAGGTGATTCATTTTAGGTGGCATATAACAAGTTGGGTCAAACCATTCTGGTATGGGGGAGATGCTGGGTTTTTAGGACACAAGATGAACAAATGGAATAGCCTACTGAATATAAAATACATTTTATGAATTTATATATTTTTTAGAAATATTTACTATTATTTAATATTAAATGTAATTTTTAAATATATTTTAAAATATCACGCACCCCCTGGAGCGCCTTCACGTACCCCCATTTGAGAACCACTGAGCTAAACTGTCGAGCTAACCTAGCTAGCTTAGCTTCATAGTTCAGACAGCTAGCTTACGTGCGAACAGAACCCTTTCTTTCTTTCCTTTCTGTCTGTCTGTCTGTCTTTCTTTCTTTTCTTTCTGTCTTTCTTTTCTTTCAGTCGGTCTTTCTCTTTTCTTTTCTTTCTGTCTTTTTTTTCTTTCAGTCGGTCTTTCTCTTTTCTTTCCTTTCTGTCTTTCTTTTCTTTCAGTCGGTCTTTCTCTTTTCTTTCTGTCTTTCTTTTTTCTTTCTGTCTCTTTCTTTCTTTCTCTCTTTTTTTCTTAAAAATAGAAGACCGTGTTAAAATTGCATGTGTAGACAAACATTCATGCTCACATTCACACCTACAGAGAATTACTTCATAAAAAATACATGTTTTTGAAATGTGGGAGGAAGAGGGAAAAAAACATGTAAACAAGCAAGGCGAGAACATGCAAACGCCCCGCTGATAGTTTTGAGATTTGAAACCTTTAACGCCCAAATTTTATTAAGCAGATACTAAAATGAATGCACTTATTATACACTCCAAAAACACTTCTTACTGCGTCTATTTTCTCTACCATGTAGGCAGCCTCACCAGTGTTGAGCTGCGGGGGTTATCCAGTGGCACCCATTACTTTTTCAAGTTGGGAGCATCTACAGAGGTGGGAGCCGGCCCTTATTCGCTTGTCAAGGACATTCATACACCCCCCGACCAATACGGTATGTGATGTCACACTCCAGACAAACAGCGATTTGCATACACGCCATCCAAAAAGTCAATGTTCCATCATGTGTCCTGTTTAATATGAAGTCTCAGTATCATGCTTATGTCGTTGTCATGGGCTGCTGTGCTGGCCACGATGCACAATGAATGGAAATGACATAGATGGTGTGTGTATGTGTGGGAGAAGGCTCGTGCCATCTGTTTCCTCTCTACTTTGCTGCCAAAAAGATAAACTGGCATAAATGAATATCAATGAAGGGAGTTGAATGGATTGCTATTACATTTTAGCCTTGTTTTATATAAAGAAGTGGCGTTCGCTTTGCTTTATTTTGTTCTCTTTGCTGTTCAGACCAAAACCGAATGTGTCCATTTGTGGGTAAAATCTTTTTTTTTTTTAAGTGCAGTTTCTGTGAAGATAATACTGTATGTAAATAGCCCCGTGCTCCTTTATGATGGATTGTTGTTGTGTGGAGAAATAGGCAAAAATACTTCATACATTAGTGGGCAGATATGAAAATGGATTATGATAGAATAATTATAAATGAAAGCATCGCGTAATAACTTGAGTGACTATCATTTGGTATCTTCTTTGTCATTATTAAGTTGCAAAATAAGTCAATGGCATGAGTAGATTGTTTTGAGATTATTTTTGTCATAATAAGCTTGGTGTACAACAATTAGAATTAAGTCTGACCAAAACTAAGAAAAATAAGACTAATTAACCTTAGTTATAACAATAATCATTATTAGTAGGGCTGAGTATCGATTCTAATTTCCTCAATCGATTCAATTTCGATTCACAAGAGTTAATTTCGATTCGATGTAGATTCCCCCCCGATTCAATTCACTTCACTTCAATCCAATATTGATTAATTATGGAACATGAAGTCTTCTTGAATATCAAGGACATGATAAAACCTCCACAAGCATTAATTTTGCGCAGGATGTAACTGGTTAAATGATTTAGTGTTATAATCACTTAAGTGTTACACAAACATAGTCATCAACAAGGATGAGATGGAAATGTTTTCATAATTATAATTCAACTCAACTCAGCCTTTAAAATTATATTTTCTCATAAATTTATGGGAAAAAGAGATATTAAAATAATCGATTCATGGTTTTATTATTTTACGAATCGATATCAGGCTGGAAAAGGAAAATCGATTCAATATCGATTAGATTTTTTCAAACCCCGCTCTAATCATTAGTATTGTTATTAGTATTATATAAAGGTGGAAAAAATATGAAGTCCAATGGATGGATGATTGATAATAAATCTTTGCTCTGAAGCAAAATCATACAATGCTAAATAATAAATGATAAATAATGTAATATATCAACATTATCCAAAATAAAAAGTGTCATATAATATACAAAATATAAATATCCCCCAAATTGTCTGTTACCAAAACTAGTTCCAGTAATGTATATAAATATATCTGATAGGAATATTTTGCTATTATTTTCAATAGAACTGGACATCCATGCAGTGACAGGCATCATCGTTGGAGTGTGTCTGGGGCTCATATGCATCCTCCTCTGCATGTGTTTCAGTTTCCGCAACACCAAGACCAGGTAATGTATCTTCCACTAAGACCAGGTCCTACACCAAGACCAAGCAATGCATCTTAGACTAAGACAAAGAATTTTTTTTTTTGTAGTCGCCGCTAGCGATGCATCTGTGTTGTTAATGCCGCGACACGTGATTGCCGATAAATTGACGTCAAGCTTTAATCATCAACAAGTCGACTTCTCACTTAAACCAATTAAGTCCCACCTACAGTTGCCACTTTTGCGTGTGCCTCAAATAGGGGGGTATCTGGCAGCCTGGACTCCACAGCCGTGACCCCCCAGTACCGGAGAGGGGGCTACGCCAGTCCCGCCCATATGCCAGAGTGCAACGATTGTCACGAGCTGGAGACGCTAATGCCCCCCGCCGGCAAAGAGTCCGACCAGTCGGCCGCAGAAGCCCCCGAGGAGCTGAACCTGATGGTGAGCGCCGACACCTGGGAGGGTGGGGACGCCCCAGCACCTGAACCAAAAGGTCAAAACCAGCTCATTTGTGTTTCACGTATTGATTGTGGCGCATCCCACGTGTCGCCGTCGCCATTTTGCAGGCTGCTTGGAACGGTTCCATCAGTCATAACTGGGCCAACAGAATCACCCGATACAGAGACACCGTCACTGACGACTCGGCGGGATTCATCGCTGGAGAAGTCAACGTGACAAACAATACGGTAAATGAAGACATCATTCAAAGCAGTCAGCTGTCAGCCTTCCAGAAGAATGGATTTAGGATGAGTTTAGTTTGGCGTTTGAATGAAAGATTGACGTGATTACATTATGTGTGGATGTGAATGGAGTGTGTAAGTGTGTGAATAAATAGAAATATATTTACATTTACGTGTTGTAATGACGTGCGTATGTGAAGTGATCAACACATATGTATTGTGTGTGCATCAAACTTGAAAAAACATTTTCATTAACAAAATAAAATGAAAACAAAAAAGACTTTTGACAAAACAGAAACTAACGAGAACTGCATTTATTTGAAATGTATTTATGCTGCATTCGAAAGTCGGACTTTTCCGAGTTCAAACCAGGAAGTGTGTACGGAAACGCCCCCTTGAACTCGGAAATTCCACTTGCGAAGTCGGGGGGGAAAAAAGTACTCCGACTTCACCGACGGACTACAATTTGACGTCACCTAACAATGGCGACCCCGTTGGAAACAGACCGTGAACGGTAAACACACAATTTACTCGATTATAAAACTAAGTAGCTTTCTTCATTCATAAATATTCGACATAACTCCACATAACACAACATACGTGACAGTATGCTGCTATCTCCCTGCATGAAATTATACGGTGAACTTCTGAACTGTATGGAATACTTATGAAATAAGATAAAAACAATAAATTAAGCAAAATTATCCGCTATTTTGGTTGTTTACATTCACCTCGAACGTTTTCAGGTCGGAACTTGGAAAAAGCCAACTCTGATAAGCCTGAATTCCAACCATCCTCGAATGTAGCATTATTTCGGTATTTCTGTACGTCCGTCCAGAAAAAGGAAGGTCAAATGGTTGTTTGAGAATTGTAGTTTACTAGACTTCATTACATAATACATTTTAATTTTAGTGAAAATATTTGGCCAGCTAGCACTTCGCTGTTAGCCAGCTAATGTCGTGATACTAAGAAACGAAGGGGAGTTTTCAAACTTGGACGCTGGACCTGAGAGACGAACTATAGCTTAGCGCTAGCTAAAATGAGGCGAGTAGCGTGGAAGTGGAAGTCAACCTTAAACATTACTTGACAATAATATGTTTTAAGTGTGACCTCTCAAGTCTAAACATGACATTCTGATTAATATTTGTCAGGTTCTGGTAACATAGAACATTTAATAAACAACAAATCAGAAAGGAAGACAAAAGGTTTGAATTATTTTTACTCGCGAGGAGAACGGAAAGAGATGTGCCCAGTTACAGTCTCTTATCGCGCTCTGGACACACTTTGTCGTTCCCTCTTTAACCTTAACCTTGATATGCTGTGTCAACACGCTAGTGCTTAAATGGGTATGAATGAGATAAGTGATTATGACTTTGTATACAAATGATCAAGCTAAAGCTGTATTTTTGCAGGATTGTCCAAGCGCATCCCCGTCCAGTAACCAGGTGGAGGCCGAGGTCATCGTCCACTCGGAGCTGTCCGACCCGGTCAGCGGAAAGGCTAAGGCGGAATGCGGCCGGGCCAAAGACTCCAAACCCACCCGGGGCCCCTCGTTAGAACAGACCGAGGGGGAGAACCCTCCCGGTAAACGACCGCTGGACCAGAGCCAGCCGATTCTTCCCTCGACAAGTCTGGCTGCCGACCAGAAGCGGGAGCCGGAGGATTCCGCGGCGGAGGCGGTTCGTGCCGGCCCAAAGCAGGACTCGGGGCTGACCAACGGCTTCCACTCCCCGAAGACGCCGCGGCCCACGGCCAAATCTGGGGAAAACGGGGACGTTCGACGCTGCCCTTCAGCACAAGCAAAGAGCAAGTCTGCCAGTCTCACCCCTGCTCCTTTTGTCACTTCAGGCCTGGTCCACCCTACCTCAGTAGCACACGGTTACTTGTGCCCGTAGTTTCTGCATGCCAGGTTGGAGCAAACGGAGACATTCGTACCAGGGATGATTGTGTATACGAGCCTCATTGTCGGTCGAATTTCTTTTGTATTTTGAATCCACACTTTCATACATATGTAAATACATGATACAGTCTATTTTTAGCAGTAGAGTGCTTGTTTTCGGAGTACGCATCGTAACCGTACATTCCTCTGGGCTGCGTAAGCAGAAGGATTCAGTGCACACCTCTCGATGCCAGACCTAAGACGGGAACCAAAACGGCAGGTGCCAGTCCAGTGGGTCGAACTGAGGATCCACACACACTTTTAAGAATGTCCAGCAACCGTGTCTCTCTCGAGCCTCATTCTGTCTCAGGGTCACATACACACAACTGGAATGTGTGCCATTCTATCTCAGCCACACACATTTTGGAGTGTGGAGTTTTGTATTGTCGTACTATGACTGCATAACACTTGACTTCAGATGAGCCATTGGGGGCTAGAGTGGGCTTATTCCATTTTGGTGGTTTTGCCGGAGAGTGATTACGGCTGTAATCAAATCTTGGTGATTTTTATGATTCTTCTTTTGCAGAACTTGGGAGTTTTCCTCAGGATTTATTTTATTTCAAACAGCCATCAAATGTATCAATATTTCATGAAAGATGATAAATATTATTTATCAGGAATGAAATATGATCCATACGATAACTACGAGGCTTCTGCCTGCACCCTGTTCAAATTCCCCCAAATCAGCTTGGATCAGCTGTGCCAGTATTTAGACATGGTCCGAGCATGAATAACTTTAGACCAACTTTCTGCACCGAAGTTGTCAATCCGCCAGGCGTATCTCCAGCATGGCACAGTGGTCTGCCAAATTAGCAAACAGGCGCAGCAAACCTTGCACTTGTACACAAATCGGGATACACCAGCATTTGCACCTGTACACAAATCAGAATCACTTTGATCGCTATTGTCAGTCATAGCTACACAATAAATTTCACTCTATTTAGAGTAAATTTGACTATTTGGAATGGGACCAAATAGACTCACTTTTAGAGTACAGTAGGTTAATATTTACAATTGAAAGAGAGTAAAATAAAGAACTGGAAATAAAGAAATAAAAGTCACTCAACGGTTGAGGAACAAACTCACGACGTTCAGCTTGGAAGACTGTCATACTACCATTTGAGCTATGCCCCTCCTCTTCTTTAGTTTACTCTCTTCCAAGGGTAAAAAATACTCTAAAACTGAGTCTATTTCATCCCATTCTAAATAGAGTCTAATTTATTCTACAGAATTCTACTGTGTCGGTAATGCAACACGAAACATGGTAGTCGATGAAAGTAGAGCCTTATGCCAAAATTGAAACTTTGAACTAAACAAGTATTCATATGGAAGATAATGCCTTTCTTTTATTAATTAATTTCTTCACTTAACTTCAAAATCACAAAAATTGAGTTAGCCTACTCTAGTTCTTAGTCGCTCAAATGTGAACCAATAAAGATCGAATCTGATCCCAACACCCATACAGACTTTAGCCAAAGTTTGTTTGTTTGTTTTTTATTTATGAAGAAGTGTTAGCCAACAACCATAAATTTGTAATATGACAACATAAAGTTGCAATGTTACAAAAAGAGAAACATTGGAAATGAACCCATTCACAACAATTTATGATTCTCCTAAGATGTTTGTTTTTTTTGCCCTTCACATTTGACTTTTTGTCTTTGCATTACAACTTTATCTTGTAGGTTTTTTGTTGGTCTTTTCATTGTGACCGAATCCTTTGTAGTTTTTATTTTTCAATGTCTGGTTGTGGAACTGGAGATGTTACTGCCACCTATGGGTCACATTATTTTTTTTTTTAGATGTACACATTCTTCTACAATGAAACCAGGGATTTTTTTCCGAAGTGGCAAATCCAGGTCCAGAAAGTTAAAAACCCTGCCACAGTTTGGCTTTAGCCCCTTATGCTAGCTAGCTAGCTCCCTAGCAGGTTAACGAGCACCCGGGGAGCTCGCTAGCTAGCACCTGGGGCTAAAGCGTGGCAGGGTTTTTACTTTCCGGACCTGGATTTGCCACTTTTGGATTTTTGGGTGAAATTTCAATACACTAAAATTTTCTACGGCCAAACAAGTATTTAAGTTTAAGTAATGAAATTCTGTATTGCTTTAAAAAAAAAAAAAAGTGAACTGGTGCATTCCGACTCCTTATCAACCATACTACCTCATTTCTTTTTCAGGTTTTCATTGTGCTTTGTGGCATCAGTGTGACTAGCATCTTTTCCAATGTTATTCTTTTCATTTCAGCAAAATACATTTTCGAGAAATGGCCTTGTTTTAAAACAGAAATATGCCGAATCACCCAGAATTCATACAGCATCATAGCATGGACAATGTTTTTATTGAAACTGACTTCTCCACCATGGTCACAATTGAGTCAAGTGGCTCATCCCTCGTTACATTTTTTTCAATTTGTCTGTAATTTAATTGTTAGCCATTGCATTATGTTGCTCTGTTGTGTTGTTTCTTATGCTGCATTTCAGGGATTTTTTTTTTTTTTATGAAGAAATTTGAGTGATGATACAGTAAAACATAGATTTTATTTTTGGGTTGGAACTGGCTGCCAAAACTTACAACAGGACATCTTCATCTCCTGGCTTTTAGTATGATTAATCGGCTATGATTTGTCTTTAATTTTAAACATATGCTTATTGTACCTTTTTTGTTGTTGTGAATTATTGTTTTCAACGCTTAGAGGTCAGAATGCAGCATCATTTCCAAGTACATAAAACTCGAGTATTATTCACTAGAAAAAAAATCCTTGTGTTAATGTTTGACGCCCCCTGCAGGCCATCACTGTTTTTCCATCCACTTTGTTGTTAATACTTCACTTTTGCCAAGCGTGAAAATTGATGTATTTTTTTTAGTGCTTCTCCATTTGAAGTTATAAATGAATAAATAACATGCCCTTGACACCAGTTTTACCGCTTGGCAAGAAATTGGGTAGACATGACAATAGTCTCGATGCCAGACCTGAAATTGAACAAAATTCAGCATCAAGTTTTAAAAGTATGCTTTGAGAATTGTGATCGATCATTTGTCATGTTTTTGTTGTTGGTCACGTAAACCATATGGGACACGCACTTGTTTTTCATGCTGTTCTTATGTTTGCATGTATAATTTTGTCTCAATGCACAGTTGATACCTCAAAACCTGGCAGTGTACAGCATATCATCCATCCCAATGCAATACAGTTGCCTTTTTATTATTATTGCATGATAGCAGTAAGGGGAAAAATGAATGTGTTCAAATCACATCAGCTGGAGGCTTTTTTAAAAAAAAATATTATTTTAAGGGGTCACTTGTCATGTCACGACGCTTTAACTCTCTCTGTCACTTCCAGCTGGTACTGCTTTCAAGTAGTGTTTGATGATTAAGGTTATTACCATAGTCCTACACAAAACACACACATTTGTGCCAAGTGTAAATAGATACAAGGTTGAATGTTCAGAGAATACCTCCAACATTAAACCACATGAAGTATTAAATGTCTAAATAGTGGATCATCTTGTTGTTGTTTTACACAAGTACATTTAAGAGAATTGAAAAATGTGTCGCCCTTACCTTATGATTTTCTACAAAAACGCAGCATAATTATAGAAAAGTCACTCATGTTTGCGCTAACGAAAGACGTATTTCTTAATACTGGTTAAAAATATAAACTTTTGTTGGTTTGTTTTGCATCTCTTGGAGAAGCAACACTAGCCGGGCAATAGAGTTCTCCACAAAATCAGTCTGGGACTGCTCCACATTGATTTACTCTCGAAAGGCGGGGCATGCTGTACGACACTTGCTGATTGGACGAAGCAGAATCGTGTGCGCAGTCTAACGTTTGTTTCGACCAATCATGGCAAAGGATGAAAATGTCACCGACATGCGACTGTTGTGACTAGCAGATTTTTTAACTTTATCAAACAATTTCAACAGAATATACAAACAAATCGTGAACACTACACACCAGTTATTAATACAAAAAAAAGTATACAAGCAAAACAAAAACAGCCAGGGGGGGATATTAAATTATTATTATTTTTTTTTTTAAAGAGCATAAAGCCAAAGTTCTCATCATTTTCTTGTGAAAAGATCTCAATATCGTGTTAATGTACTGCTTGGTTTCCATTTCAAAAACTAAAAACAAAGGTTTCAAATGACTAACTTTTGGTTTGTGTAAGTGAAATTTCGCCAAAATGATTATCAAGTTTATTAGAAACATTTGTTATTTTATTTTGTTCATTATCACTATTACAGAAAACAAACAGTACAATTTTCCAGAAAAAAACTGAAATTAGGGTCGACTAGCTGATATCATGGTGTTGAGTTTATGTTGTCGGATTTGCAATGTTTATATGCGGATTTAAGAGACTAATTCAGCGAGAACCGAATTAATTACAGCGTCCACGCATTCGTCCACCGGTGTCGCTATGTTTTGGTTTGTTTCTTCCCAAGGCTTCGGCGCTTCTTGTTTTCTTCACAGCTGCATATCCCGCCCCCAAATACAACGTCGCTCTGTGATTGGTCCGAACCACCAGTGGTTCGTATTGATGGAAATCAATGGGAGCGGTACAAGATGGATTCTCGGGAGTTTGTGAACTCACAAATAGTTAGAAAAAAAAAAGGCTAAATCCAACAAACATGTGGAACTCCAATCCCACACTACAGTCTTTGACATTTTTATTTATTTATTTATTTTTTTAAACTCTGTGGCAAAATCTAGCCTAAAAACAAAGTAGTTTCAAGTAGAACAATTGTGATACATAGTTAGTAAGAAGTGTCATATTTTTGTACAAAAACAAAACGTATGATTAAAAGGCTGAAATTCTGGCCTATTTAAAATAGTTATGCTCTATCAAGTTTTTGTGTGCTCTGCATCCTCATTTGAAAAAGTGCAAAAATGATATTTTTGCACTTGTTAGAGGAGTAATGTGAGATTTAAAGATAAAACTAATTTTAACAATTTTTTTTTAATAATCTATGCATGTCCTGGCAAATTCAAGCCACCATTGACACAACACAGAAACTATACCTACAATTTGGCCTACTTATTTTCTTTTCTTTAATTTTAAGAGGATTTGGTAGAATCTTGTTCAAAATTGTAGTGTATTTAATAGAAAACTGATGATTTAGACTTAAACTTTATTTTCTGAATACTTTTTGTTATTTTATGCTGCACGCCCATATTTAAAAATATACAGTAAACCGGTAAATAAGGGATAATAAATAAAATAATAAAACATTGTAATAAAGGCATAATTTGAATACAACTCTTTTACTGGACCTCCGAGATTGTGAAGCTGTACCTAATTTTGTGGCTGCTGACTGTAGTTACCATTTCTCTACGAGCCACAAAGAGGCAGTGTGGTCATTCCTAAAGATTCCTGAAACGCAGCAGAGATGAAAAATAGAAGTAAGGAGCCACTCCCAGTAGCTGAGCTGCCAGCCGTGGAATTCACGTGCTGCTTAAGATCTGCAAACATTATATTTTAATATTACGTGAAAAATATGAATCGTGATTACTTCAAAGACTGTGAGTGAGGTCAACACAAGATACAGTAGACAGGAATAAGAGAGCCAGGATGATGACGTCACATGCCAGAATCATTGGACAATTCCAATAAAAGCTCATTTGACACACGTCACTCACATGTCTGCGCCGCACAAGTGTTAAACATGACACGATACTTTCTGGCACCTTCACTTTCCACAGAAAATAATGGAAATTGAGTTCATGTTTTCATGTATATGAATGATAGTGTACTTCCATATGGACATGACTAAAAAATATGGTACATCACTTGCCTGTGTGCGTAGTGTTGTACTGAGAACTCTTAAGAGTGTGAGGGGTAATGATGTCACGAATCACACCATTCATTTGCTTCTTCTTTGATTATCGCAGCAGTGCGCCCAATATAATTTGAAAATTAAATCCCCAAAAATATAAATGGAAATATCTATCTATCCATCTATCTATCTATCTATCTATCTATCTATCTATCTATCTATCTATCTATCTATCTATCTATCTATCTATCTATCTATCTATATTTTCGCTTTTAGTCATTTATTTATTTAAGCATTTATTTATTTAGAATTTTGGCAGTTTCGGTCCTCCATAATACAGTGACTCCGTTTCCTTATACGGTCATAACGCACTGCACGTAGGGCACCACATGGTCCTAAAACCTCCTTCACCACCACAATTTTTTTGTTGTTATTTTTTTGTTTTATAAAAAATAAATAAATCATATTTATTTATTTATTTTTAAGGCATCATACACGCACATGCGCTATGATATTGTTCAGAGAAAAAAAAAAGCACAACTAAAATAATAAATTAATCATTTAGCAGACAGTTGGCTTCCGCCTTCCTCTCTCCTCTCATCATGACGTAACTTCACAACGCTGTCTCCCCGTGTGCTCGTGCCAAATGATTCCAGTGTCAGTCCACCGGCCAGACCCCTTTGCGACAGTTTACACAAGAATATTTTCACACAAACACGTCTATTCGGCCAAATACACTGTTTTGTACACATAATATCGACGCCATGGGTCCAAAACGAATCACCAATAATCAGGCGCTGAGAAACGAAAAGGAAAAAAGTACGTGACGAGGGCCGTGAATTACTCACAGGTAAGTTTAATAGTTAGCAACAAGCTAACGTATCCCAGGTCAAGTATTGTCGCAGTAAACCTCCAGTCACTCAAAACATTTTTGAATATGATTTATTCTTCTGTAAGTGCAGTTTTACGCCGATTTGATGTACCCGCTAAATCATATTCTCAGTGTATGCAAAATCAGATTACAGGGAAAAATAAGATGGCAGTAAAAAAAAAATAAAAATTATGTATTTTTTTTAAATCTACAGTTGTGATTTAAAAATAATAATCCTGCAAGTAGCCTACTTTGACTGCCCCCCTCCTAAATATTCCCTAATTATGTTTAATTAATTGTAATATGGGGTTTTCAATTAAATTTTTACGGTCTCTTTCATTTATTTAAAGTGCCTTCTGATTGATCACAAGAACATAAAAAGGACGGACCAATGACTGTAGGGCCAACAGTCCTCAACCACCAGGTATTTATCAATCGTCATCTCATTTTGCTACATTCCTGAATGTGATCAATTAGATTGACAGCAACATCCCGTGTGAGGTATTTTTTGGTACGCTTGGAATGTTATTTCCCATGTGAACATGAGCACAAGTTTGTACATTTGTGACGGCACACAAAAGTGACTTGAGGGAGCTTGTGTGACGGCACCCTTGATGATACCACATTCTCAGATGGAAGTCTTTAGCCTTCAGTCACATTTTTAGTGTTGGCACTTTTACTTGTTTTTAACTTTAAAATGACTTTCGTTCCCCCCTGAAGACCACCATGATTACCTCAGTGTATGCAACATGGCAGATAAGAGTAAAAGTGCCTCAGGACACGCCCGTTGTTTGTATATTGTATTATTTCATGTACTTTTTAGTGAAAACCATTTGCATTATGTTACCCGTAGAGTGCATTTAATGCCTTGTTAACTCACAAAAATGCGTCTTTACAAATGTACTCATGCGTCAATTATGCGCAATGACTTTCAACACCTTTTTCCCGATAAGACACATTTTCCCCTTTGTCAGCACATCTGAGGGGGTGTAAACTGCCAATCAAATATTCCCTATTGCAAACAGAGACAGCCTTGAGGAGATGCCAACGGAAGGATAAGGGAGGAGGTAAATGAATGAAGTCTGGGAGAGGGGGATTTCAAAAGTCAGCTTCAATTAAACTTCTTATCTCCTGCCTTCAATTCGACATAAATATACAAGATGGCTGCTAAAATGAAAGGTTGTAGGGTGCCAGCAAGGAAACTATTTCTATTGGACGGTCAAGCAAAGCTTTTGCAGTGTCTTTGGTACTGCCGGGCAGATTTCTTTTATCTTGATTATCATATTATTTTTTTTTGTCCCTTTTCTGGATTCTTCCACTTTAGGACCATGTTGTGCTATTTTAACAATCCATATATTTGTATGCAAGCAATTAAAAAGTACATTTTCCACAGTATGTCTCCATTAAAAACACAGCAATCATGATATGGTGCATAATGTCTTTATTAGTGCTGTCACTATCGAATATTTTTAGAATTGAATAATTGATCAATTATTCAACCGATTAATCGACTAATCTGATTCATTTAAATTTTGCATTAAGATGTATTGCAAATGCATTCCCCCGTGATTACTATTTATTAACCAGTGATTTGTGCTTATTTCGTACTTCGTATTCGTATAATGGTTTTAGTAAAAATGGGGGATTGATGTTGTACTGTTACCAGTTCGGCCATTATTTTCCAAAGTAAAAACAGATATTTGCAAATGTCTTATTTTGATTAAACACAGAAGATAATCAGTCTTTTTTTCATGGAGGGCTTCAGAAATCAGTGAACAATTACCATTAATATGCAGAAATCAGACGATTTGGACCATTTTAAATAAGAAAAAATGGCTCCAAACGATTACTTGATTTTAAAAATAGTTATCGATTAATTTTGATAGCTTTCGTCTTTATGCAAGCACTAAGGTTCAAGAGATTACTCGATTATTAAAATAGTTGTCGATCAATTTGATAATCAATTACTGGTCGATTAATCGATTAATTTTGACAGCTCTTGTCTTTACTCAAGCACTAAGACTATTTAAAATCTTTTAAATGGAGATACAGCCACTTTTCTTCATGACCCTGAGATGAATCTGCCTCTCTATATGCAAAGTGACATACAGCTAAGTACAACATAGTATCTTTTTAAGCTTGTGTTGACATTTGGCAAAACATGGAGTCACCCAGCATGAAAACCAAAATGAGGTGCTTTGGACAAACCGACCATCGTTTGGGAGAGCAAGACGCCTTGCTGGCTGTGTTCCTGATGCAGGAAAACTTAGTTCCACATCGGCGAACTGAGCAGGCGGACTCTCAGTGGGCCGGCTGACCCACTTTTCAGCTCTCCGAGTAAGCGTTGTCGGTCTCACACAACGCAACCGGCAACGCATGGCAGCCATTAACGTCACATCCTGAAGAACATCATTACAAGTCATTTGTCTTTGGATTCCACCCAGGCTGTCGCTTTGTTTTAGTTTTGCCATTATACGCCTGTGAAAGAAGCTTTTTTTTTTTCTCCTATCGAGCTTGGATAAAAGAACTAAGTTTTACATTAAGGGGGGCATTCTGTGGAAAATTGACTTCTTAATGTCTTGAAAAGTAAATAGTTTGGTCTTTGGAGTGTCTGCCCACACATCATGTGTAAACATAAATAATAAGTAGATCTTTTATTAGCTGCTTATTTCCAGCTGTGAATGTTCTTGGATTTCTGAGTTTCCGTTAATAAAAAAAAAAACAATTTTAAACAGCTTTAGCACCTGCAAACTAAATCCAACTTTTTACAGTCATCACTGTAAAAAAAAAAAAAAAAATTTTTTAAAAGGACTACTTTCAGCTTGTAATGAAATGGCAAATGGTTAAACACTCACAAATATTACTAAGTCATCTAGAGCTGTCAAAATTAGTAAAATTAATCGATTATCAAATGAATCAACAATTATTTTAATAATCAAGTAGTTGTTTGGAGCCATTTCTTAATTTAAAATGTAAATTGTTAACAATAATTGTTCACTGATTTCTGTAGTCCTGTAGTCTGAAATCCAATTAGTCGATTAATCATTTGAACAATCGATAGATTAATCGATTCTATAAATATTTGATAGTGGCAGCAGTAAAGCCATCAGTACAAGAAACATGTCCATAATCTGAGGTTGTTGGCAACTCATTAAATTTAATTTGAAAGTTTATTCAAATGCAGCAACATCGATTTGGATGCAATCATGGCATTGTAAAACACATTTATTATTATTATTATTTTATGTTATTCAACAGTGATAATTTCATTATGTTAAGAAACCCACAATGCCAATGTTTTCATTGGACGTTTTTGATAAGGCTCTTGTATTGTATTGTCCAGGTGCCCCTCAAAAAGTGCCCTGCTTGTGCGAGTTGATGGTGCGACAGGTGATGGCAATGTGCTAATTAATCAATTTAGAGTGGAAGCAGGTGTCTCATTAGGACATGCTGGCAGCCATCAATGAACATGTGCTACAGCAATGGACTGATTCAAATACAGTAGCATTTTCAGTTTGATATCTTTTTTTTTTCTTCTAAATAATATTTTTTATAATATTCAGATTTTCATTGGTTAATATTTGTTACATTTTTATTTACTATTACTATTATTGGATTTTTTTTCCACCAAACAAATTTGTCCTGAATATATTTGTTGGTAGTAATAAACGTTTAGATTATAAATATAAACATCCACCGCGCCCCGGAAACTCATTTCGGCCGCTTGTAATGAGTTTCCGGGACGCGGTGGATGTTTAAGATCCCGGATACGAGTCCTCCGCAGGGTATCCGGGCTCTTCCTTAGAGATAGGGTGAGAAGCTCGGTCATCCGGGAGGGACTCAGTGTCGAGCCGCTACTCCTCCGCGTTGATAGGAACCAGTTGAGGCGGCTCGGGCATCTGGTTCGGATGCCTCCCTAGAGAGGAGAGGTGTTCCGGGCATGTCCCACCGGCGGGAGGCCCCGGGGACAACCCGGGACACGCTGGAGAGACTATGTCTCTCGGCTGGCCTGGGAACGCCTTGGGATCCCGCCAGAGGAGCTGGCTGAAGTGGCTGGGGAGAGGGAAGTCTGGGCTTCCCTGCTAAAGCTGCTGCCTCCGCGACCCGACCCCGGATAAGCGGTAGATGATGGATGGATGGATGGACATCGAATTAGTTGATGTTAACTTTGATAATAGCCGATAACGTACTCGTCACTCGTTCCTTTCTATGTGATAATCGTAATTTTCCACGTGACGTCATTGATGAAGGAATCACCTTTTCTGTAAATTGACCGTGCCCGCTCACAGTTCACATAAAGGCCAAATAAGTGAAGACTTTAAAGCCAGTTGATGTCTGTCTGATCTCCACATCAAGGTTCCTCATGATGATTGCACACTAAAATGTCAAATGTCTTACCATGGTAACCCAACGGGGTGGGGAGGGTTGGACGGCAAAACGAACTAAAGATCACTCTGATGAAGTCATCTCGACCATCAAGTCGATTTGATGGTTATTTTGGGGTGTTGCCCAACCACCAGCGCTTATGTCGGACGGAAAACGTATTGCCTTTAAATTTATTCATTTAATTTTGGGTGGTAATAGAGTGCATTCATAATGTATACTCCCGATACACCATACAGTAGAACAGAATTTGTTTTTCATTTAAAATATGGCACATGAATTTGGGAGACACAATTTTGTGATCCTTCCATCCCTCCCACACTGCTATCGTGACAAGATTTCCTTCCGGTTTTAATTCCATTTGCATTTATTAAGGGTTCAAATGTTCCTACTATTTTAGAAATAAAGCTGTAGACCAAGACAAATGAAGGAAAAAATCTTTTTCTCCCCAAAAAATGGTGGAAAAGGTGGAAGAGAGCTCAAAGGATGAGGTGTAAACGTTCAGATTTTTTTTTAATTATATAAAATAATAAATTATAAAATAAATACATAAATGTGTGTGTAATTCAACATAATAAACAATAATAAATATTTAAATAAATAAATAAATGAAAAAATAATAATTATAAGGCCAAAACAAAATTAAGAATTTAACCCAGTGATATTGTACGTCTGTCGTAAATATTTTTGGAGTTTTGTTAATTTGGTTTATGGACAGCATGAACATACATGAGGCATTATGAAAAGACATGAAGAGAGGCTTGCGCCAAATTTAGCAGAAAGATCATTTCCACCCGTCGTCTATCTACCGTTCGATTTCCCTCGTCGCTTCCAGGGGAATGCTCTCGTTTCTTTTCCTCCCGCTAAGTAATATGCTCACGTCAACGGGGGATTTCCTTTTTCATTCACTTCATTTACAATTCAGCCCACAGAATCAACATGGCATCCATCGACCTACAGTAAACAGTGTCCATCCACACAGCTACATTCGTCGATTATCGTTGAAGACAAGAACTTGATTAATTTTGGGTCTGTCTGGATTATAAAATGCTAATCTGGACATCCAACAACATTACAGTTACAGGTTTGTTGTTTTGTAAAATGGTGGTTCTGTTTAGTCCTTCCGTCACTCGGGAGAAAGAAAATGTCATGTCTTCGTCCTTAAAACAACCCCCATATTTGACATCATGAATTATTGGACACCACAATGGACAACGTTCATGTCATCGGGATTGCGATGCTTAGCGAAGAAAAGACATGGAAGTAGGGAAAGACCGATTATCAGTCGGGCCGATTAACGGTGCCGATATTTGGTATTTTAACGAATATCGGTCAGAAGGCCGATAAAGCTGCTATATCACTGAGCGGCAAATACTTGTGGACGAAGTGAATTTTGGGCTTTGGTCGGGGTTTGTAAAATGTCGCAAAAGGTTGCAAAATCTTAACAGACCGTTTTTACTCGTCCCAAGCAGTTTTTCGTATTGTAAAAATGTTTTTGTTCAGACAATTTTTTACTATTTGCGAACATCTTTGGTAACCTTTTACGAACACTGACAGAAACCCAAAATTCACTAAGTTCGCCAGCATTCATCACTCACTGATCTTAACAGATGAGTTTAAAACTGGTTTAACTTCAGGGAACTTTTTATTAATGTATCTATTAAAATGTCATTTTATAAGAGATGCTGTGTCATATGCCGATGCTGCTGGGAATTCCATGTACTTTTTGTTTTTGTTCAAAATTTGAACAAAAATGTTGTCTATTCTCTTTTATGTTTAACTTTTTTACTGCCAAAGACGTTAAATGACGTTCTGCAAAAACCTACGGAGGAGCGCCAAAGGCGTTCAAAGACGTCCACCCATTTAAAAAAAAAATAAAAATTGAAACGGGTGGAGTAAAGCCTTGCCCAGCTGTGGTGAAAGTTTCAAGCAGGTCTAGTGAGCCTAATGACTATTTTTGGCCCCTAGAGGGCAGCGATGACTCTCTTTTGACAAGATTGGGTAGGCGTCAGTAGAAGACGTGAGGTGGAGCTAGAGGGGACAATGGCTGGGAAAGGGAAGAGAAGAGAACATGGCGACCGGTTTGCAAGCAGCTCACGCTCGAGCAGTTTTTTTTCAAAGACGAAAAGCATCGACCAACGCTAAAGAGCACATTGATGACGACGATGATCATCATCGATGATGATGATGGTGACTCCGAGGTTGACGCCGAAGTTGGAAGCGCTGACGCGGCGGCTATGACGACGTCATAAAGGTTCACGGGCTAGCGATGCTAACACCGGAAAACGCGGAGCACGCTCAGGCGGACGTTCAATCGGACGACGAAGAGTGCCCCGAGTCCAATGCATATTCATCGGAGAAGTGGGTACAGTCTGCTACTTGCTATTCCCCGGAAAAAAAGGCCGTCAAGAAAGTGTAACGTCTGCACGCGAAAGGGACAATCGAAAGTGAAAGTAATCTGTTGTGCAAATCCTGGTCCCTCTCCTTGCACGCAGGAGAGCGTTACAAAAAGAAAAACTGTATTTGAAACATCCACATAATTGTAAGTAGTACCACAGTTGCACACACTTGTAAATAGTTTGCGAAATTGTTTTGTCAAATTGTTACACTGTTGAATGGAAATAAACGTATTTTGCAATCCAAAAACACTTTTTCATTGTTGGTGGTGGTGTATTACAGAAGTAAAGCACTATTTAGGTGTTTGTGGCATCATTCATGGACAAAAAGAAGTGTAGAATTCACTAGAGTGCATGAAATAACATCGTTTCTCAAAAAGCTCTTTTTCTCCGCTTTTTGTTTCAAAACAGAGCATTTCGGTGAAACTAACAATTTTCTATTGTTGATTACTGAATAACGGAATAAGGTAGAAACAAACTTTTTCTGATGAAAGATGAGAGTTCAATCTTTAATTTGGTAGTATGTGTGTTTCCATAGTCCAAACACAACATTTTCTGTGGACCTTGAAAGATCAGTCAAAATGCTTAAATCGGCTGGCACTGGCGACATCCCTTTTCTGAAAACGTCTGGCAGTCAAAGAGTTAAATTAAAAGAAAAACAAAGCTTGAACAAATATGCTCAATGGCATTTCAACAAAGTTAAGTTTTTTATTTTTGACGTTAATATTTTCTGTTTTACTGCAATTAAATATTGGCTCCAAATATTGGTTATCTGCCTCCTTGACTAGTAATAATCTTTATCGGTATGGGCCCTGGAAAAGACATATCGGTCTATCACTACATGGAAGAGTAGTCTGGTTTTACTGAAGTGTAACTAAAACTCGGATGGTCTTTATGCTCCGAAGAACAGTTTCTGGACACTGAGTGAAAATAAACGCAGGGCTCATTGCATACAAGAGAGCTCGACTGTGTAAAGGAAAATGTGACTGTGAATCGTTAATGACGACTTGGCTCATGATTCTTTGTTTGCTAAAGCGTTGGCACATTAGAATGCCATTAGAGATATGGGTTGCCTTCAGCAGGGGTCGTCACTGCTTTCAATGCTTTTTGGAACCTCGCCTGCAGGAAAACGTTTAGCCAAAAGTACGAAGCCTGGAATTGCTCCTGATTTTCTTACAGCAAAGACAATGACATAAAACCAAGGTTGGGAGGAGTACTCTCATAGAGTTAGGGAGACCGGGGCTAGTTGTATCATGGGTAAGTTGTCACATTGCAGTTTTCTTGTCCACCAGAGGGCGCGACGAAAAAGTGGAATACTAGTTTTCTTCGTATTAATGGTCAGAGGTTGTGTCCTGTCTTAGAAGAGAATAGTACATTGTGAGCTGAGATGAGTGCCAGTTATCTGTTTTTCACAACCCAAAGTAAAAATGTTCAACTTTATATTTTGAAACAGAAGTCGTACATAGACAAATTCTTGCAGCAAATCATGTGGACTCGTTAGAAAAGAGATTTAGGCATCTTGTCATGCCTCAGTCACTGCTCTGTTTTAAGCTAACTTTAAACTAGAGCAAGTATTAGCCAACATGGTATTTTGGGGCAACTTGTCTCAGTCATTTTGGGGTTTGTTGTCACATACTCAAAGAATGGGCTGATGAAGATTCTCTGGCAACTCTATTTTCGTATGCCAGAATTGTTCTTCAGATGATGAGTCTGAAGAGTGAGGAAATTAGATTGCCAGGTTGTGTTTCATTGTTTAAAAATGGATTTTCCAGTTGTTTGAACTACAGTATGCCCACATGTCAGAACTGGTTTAAGTTTCATAAAGAACCATCCATCCATTAACCAAAATGCTTTATTTAAATTTATTTATTTTTTTCCAATTTAAGGGAAGCAGAACAGGTATTTGAGGCTGAGAGCTGTAACCTACATGCCAGCAGTTCCAAAGGACTTTAATCTGTTTCATAATATTGTACGTTAAAGTTTGCTCAATGACTTTGCTAAATTTTCAAGCTGAATGATAAACAATTTATCTGGCTGTAAAAAAGAAAAAGAAGAAAAAGAACAAGGATAATTAGTTTTATTAGTTGCAAAATCAAGTGTGACACCTTACCCCATATAGTGTGACAACTTACCCATTGGTGGGGCAACATGTCACATGCTCACTGTATTTGATGGCTTATAACTCTGCACTGACACAAAGTATGAAAATGACATGAATACAAAAAATATACCTTTGGTCTTTCATCTGGCATACATTTTGTTTATATATGATGTATTGATTCTAAGAAAAGTATAAAAAGTGATACAACTATCTAGTCAACGAGGTTTGGGTGACAATATGGCGCATGCATGAACGAACATGAGTTAAATTGACACTACCTGCAAGGATCCCATTGCAGGAGGTGGACTCAATTCCATATCGATTTTGCCCACCTTCCAGAGAGACCCCATCGTACTTTTTGGGCAAGACCTTGTCTGCTTCTCGGAGGGAATCGCGTAGACGACTTGATTGCAGTTGCAGTTTCAAGGGAAAAAGGGCCAAGTTCTTCTGCGAGATTAGAAACTTGTCTGAGAGAGGGTGAAAGTGATGAATGGCATTCTGCTGAGCGCACACGCTCACTTTTGAGGGATTGCCTCCACAGAGTTAGGAACTCGCATGTCCACATGTGGTTTTGTGGAGCACCTCGAAAAAAAACATCGATAGTGCTGACATCATTATCTCGGCTCACACACGCGCACGGCGTGCCGACATCATCAATCAGATGAAGGCACATGAACCCGGCGGGCGTCCGCATGGTCATGTGGGACCGCTCATTTGCTTGCCTTCATTGGAGGCTATTTCAGGGATTGTTTTACACGACACAGATTTCGAATGAAATGGGGGTCGGGGGTGGCTGGTGGGGGTTGAATGCTAATTAAATACATACAAGCATACTGACTTACAGTATGTCGAATTGTATCAATACTGTAGGGGAGTTATACTAATAGTTCACTGATTCAGGTGAATGAGCTGTCTTCACACCGGTGTGTTGGCCAAACACCACTAGAGGCCGACTCGGAGCAAAGTTCCAAATGATATGAAGTATTCGTGGGCTATTGGTGTAAGGTGTGAGTGTTAGGTGTGTGTGTGTGGTTTCCTAAACAAAGACAATAAATAGATCAATTAGCAATGCATGCAACGTAGATTAAGGCACTCACAGTAAACAAGGCAAATGAAACAAGCGCAGTTGAGCTAGCATCATTTAAAACAACACTTCCGCTGTGCGCTCTTATTTTGAAACTGAAATGGTAACACTTCCGGTGTCTAGTTTAGCAGCGCAACATCAACTTGTGATTACTGCACGTGCGCAAAACGTGCGTATGGGAAACGTAGTCTAAACACTCTTAACAAGCAATTGGTGGGAACAAGCTTTGGCTGGTTTTGACAAGATGCTTACAGACAAGTAAATGAGAATCATACATCATACGTAATTAGCAAAGTTGAACACGGTAGACTTAAGGAATAAACAACTTTGTAGCCTTTTCTACAAATACTGATGAAGGGCATTTGCAATATGGTTTTGGAAAACACAAGGTTGGATTAGCATTGTGGGTAAAGTTCATTGACCTTCATAAAACTTTATTAACTGCACAGATTATGTTTTTAAAGGGGAACATTATGGAAAATGGTCTTTTTAATTGCTTGTTTACAAATGGTTGTCTCTGGAGTGCCTACCCAGCCACCAAGTGGGAAATTAAATTAAATAACGGAGCCCATTGTTTGTGAGCTGCTTAACTAAAAAAATGAACAAACTGTTCGAAATTTAGCCACAATGTCACAATCAACTCCATGCTAGTATGCTACAAGCACTACATGCACACTGATTTGGTCCAAAAAGTTTACAAATTAAACTTAGTAATGAAGCGCCAATCCATTTAGTGCACTAGACATTTGATCCTCCGTGCTGTCATTAGCAGCGTAACCCAGATCACATACTGTATACTCTGTATAAGTTGCTCTACAGGCTGTTTTCTACAGCAGCACTCTGCACGTCGTACATCACAACAGACAGGACATGCTCATCCTACGATAGCCATTACCCTGAATGACATATTCAATGACATATAAAGGTTCTGTAACAGCGCGCTATTATTTTGACCTTTCTCGCTCTAAGCAGCCCGGCTTAGTCATGAGGAGGAAATGAGACAGAGTTCAGATTTACACAAAGGCCTGAATATTCATCATATGGTCTTTCTTTCATTTTGGGCCATTATGATATTTTACTTTGTAGCGTTTGAACATATTCAGGCTGAGCAAATTGTATTTTACGGGGTAAATTTAAAAATTTACATTTTGATCATTTAGGTAAGCTTTATACCAGGAAACAAAAACGAATGTTCAATGATTATTTATATATATATATATATATATATATATATATATATATATATATATATATATATATATATATATATATATATATATATATACAGACGCTCCCCACCTTACGAACGAGTTACGTTCCGGACGATCGTTCGTAAGGTGAATTTGTTCGTAAGTTGCTTCAGTGCTATATTTTGTATTATAATTTATGTTTAAAGCCTATATAAGTATATTGAAGGTTTATATAAGTATGTTTAAGGCTTGTACAAGTAACCTGCATTGGTTTGTACTGAAAAAAACTTAATAAAATGGAGAGAATACGTACAGTACTGTACTGTACTACGTATGTTAGAGAGAGAGAGCGAAAGACACACACACAGTATGTACATGTACGTAATAAGATAAATAAAATGAAGTTCAACTTACTTTTGGAAGATGTAATCGATGCTTAAGGAGATGATGGAGGAGGAGGAAGAGGAGGATTTTATATCATGAGAGATTCTTCGTCGTCGCTGGAATCGGCTTCAAAAGTTATTTCTTGCTTCATGGGGACCGGCGTTCCTTCCTCCTCCTCCTCGCCACGTTGCTCAGCCTCCAATGAGCTCTCACAGCGCCAATCGTCGGTATTAGCGGCGGAAAGAAGCACTACGCGCAATACAAAATCTAACTTACAGCATTTCTTTCCGAACATTTTTCGACATACTGTACGCGCAGAAATGTTCGTATGTACCGTTGTTCGCAACTCGAATGTTTGTAAGTAGGGGAGCGTCTGTGTATATATATATATATATATATATATATATATATATGCACGTTTATTACTATTCAGGATTGAAAACAAACACAATTATTCCTTGATTATTTTAAATGTCACAATATTTGCAGTCTGACAAACTCGTGGAATCCCAAATGTCAAGCACTCGCGTACATGTAAATATACACTTAACCCTGTAAGTAAATATGCACGGGCACAGAAAATAGCATCACAATATGAAATTATTTATTACTATGGAAATGAGGCACTCATCTCCAGTGTGGAATATGAAGAGTGAAAGGTGGCGCGACTGCAGTGACTATGATTAATAGCAAAACTGTCAGCGTAGCATGGGCGCCGTATGAGATGATGCTACGCTGACGTATTGACTTGACAGGCTGCGCATGAAAACATCTGCACGCGTCATCTCCATTAACACACGTCACACATATAGATTTTATGATGCTTTCTAAACATTATGGCTGAATGTACATCTATTCAAGAGGTCATTTGAAACAGGCTATCATCATATTAAACATCTAAAAGCTAGCCTCTAAACTGACTTTAAAAGAACTCACATTGTTTGCTTCATGCATAAATCCCACATGAATATTTAAACAGCTCCGGTTTTGGCTTATTTAAATCGGGCTGAGTGCTAGTGTTCATCTTTTTTTTCTTTTCTTTTTTTTTTTTATTTAAATGTCTTCATTTATATGGAGAGCATTCATACTTTAGTGAGATGCTCTTGTTTTGCAGTGGAAATCAATGGGGAGGCAGTTAATTAAAACATTTGCAGAGTTGCTGCCATTCAATCACTTGAATGGGCGTATGCATTGAGGTGTGGCTACCATAAAGTGGAGCAAAAATAAATAAACTGCTTGAAGACACATTGGAGCAAAACAAGACCGTTTTGACACAGAGTGAATTTTAATTGAGGTAACACTGGCAGTTACAAACAAAATTAACATAAATGCCTTGGGGTGTTGTGTTAGGCAATGTTGCAGCTCTGTTAGTATACAACCAAAAACTGAACACTCCATTACACACAAATTCTAGGACATAAAGTTCCATTTAAAGACTTGATAAAATGACTACTTCTAACGTACTGCGCCTCTGAGGTATATGTTTCACAATTGCTCAGATCTGCGCTGTCTTTAATTTTCTCTCCTTTACGCACATCCAGGTCAGCTGTGATGTAAGAGTAATATGGTAACAGTATCATGGCTAACCGGTTAACAACAGCTCGAAAGTTTGGGAGCATTTTCACCCAAAGTACTAAAGAGTAAATACGATGCAAAACCTGCGAGACAACAACGAGCCTTTCATTTTAACTCGGCGTTGATAAATGAGCATCTAAAAAGGAAACGTGTTGTAGCTGATTCAATTTCTGATGAAGAGGGACAGTCTTCTCTTCAGGCTATTTGGCTAATTATCCGCTAACATTAACGTCAATGTCAGCGAGCTACTTATGCTAACATTAGCTTAAGACTAACAATGATGATTTCTTTAGCCTTAGCACTTGGCTTATGTCTTTGATGCAATGTTATAACCACAGATATGAATAGAAAACTAGATGAGCCTGCGCACTGTATCTTAGTGATGTGCCTACATAGCGGCCATGTTGGTGGGGGCAACGTTCCTGTCAAAGGCAATGTATGTGTAGTACAACAACTCAAACTTGGTTATTTCTCAACCGACATTCATGAGGTTTACCTTTTGATCAATCGACCTCAAGATTTATCGTACACGCTTCACCCTCGCAAACGTCCAGTTCAACTTAGCTTATTACAGTAGCATCACAGTGGGGTCAAAATCCAAACGTTTGCTTATAGCTACATTTTCTGACATGTAACAACAGCAACAAACAAACATGTTTGTGCAATTTCAACTAGAAGTGCATACAAGCAATTAAGGTCCGCGGCATGGTAGTTGGGGACAGCTGTTCTGTCAGATGTTTACGTGTGTCTGTTCTTGGTGTTTGATGGTGTTTCTTCCAACAAGTTCATCCATGAATGCCTCGATGTACCTTGCCACTAGGAACACAAAAAAGCCTTTCCCACCTACCCGTTTCTTCAGATTTGGAAAGGTGAAATAATCCCAGATTCTCCTATCTTAACTTTTGATTGATTAATTAATCAATTATGTATGTGTGTGTGTGTGTGAGGCAGCATGGCCATCTATTGGCCCCGCTGCCCCCTTGGCCAAGAGGCCGCGGAGTGGAGAGTGATGACACCCATGAGGATGTAATTACGCGAGGAGCAGATGGTTTATGCAGGAGAACGCTCCTCCCTCCCAGTCAGGGCGCTCGCCACCCTCAAAGTGAGCGGAACTGCAGCCGCACAGTCAGACCGCTTTAAATGGAAGCCTGGCATGTATAGCTTTGCGGAGGTGCTCCATCTCTGTTACAGCTGTCCCACTGCAATACATCAAATCATGGGCGGGAAATAAAGACGCTGACTCATTGTCTTGTTTTAGCTCCTTTTCTCAAGCTGTTGAAAATCTCATAAAACAGGCAGTGGGAGAGCTTCAACAGCATTTCATCAGATCCCACCATGACACATGTAACATTTGCTTTTATTTTATTAAAGATACTGTAGCATATTACCAACAATGTTTTAATTTGTTTTTTTCATTTTGTAAAAGTGCGGCCATAATAAACAGTGTAACCCATCCTTGCTGCTTTTTGCTGTTTAAACACTATCAAGGCAATTTCGTTACTACTTACGCCACAGCTAGCTAGCAATAAACATCGGCTGGCTAGTTAGTGCGGCTAAATATGTTACAGTCACTCCTAAGTCAGTAGTGGGTGATAGTTAGTGGTTACAACCACTAATCATCGCGTCCATGGCAGCGAATAAGCTACACTTCTAGCGAGGATCATTCTCACAAAGAGATGACAAGACAGAAAGTAAACAGAAGATGGCGAAGCCATGCTAATTGCTAAGCTAAAATTGACATGGAAACGTGAAACACCGCAATTAAGAAGCCTAGAGTGTATATCCAACTCTAAACAATAAAATAGGGCTGTGGCTGGATTGTCTGAAATTAAGAACGTCTCCAATATTAACCTCTTCATGTTAATCACTGTTGCTTCTATCCATTACCCATATTTGGACTCAACCATTGCTGTAGTGGCTGTTGTAAACCTCTTAAAAACCTATTTTTATGATTTTTTTATTATTTTTTGCCACAAATATGACTGAAAAGTACGACGGCGTATTAGGGCCACATATATATATTTTTTAGAAGACGGGGCCAATATTCCGAGAAAAAAACTTGCGAGTTTATTAAGTGGCAAATTTGGGAGTAAAAACTCGTAAATTTGCAAGTTCATATAGTGGCAAATTTGCGAGTAAAAACTCGAAAATTTGCGAGTTTATTAAGTGGCAAATTTGATCGAAAAAACTCAGAAACTTACTTTTTTCTTCCGGAATATTGCCCCCGCCCTCTAAGAATTTTTTTTTATTTATATGTGGGTCTAATACGGCGTCGTAGAAAAGGTCTCTCTCTCTTTTTTTTATTTTTATTTTTTTTTAAATAGTGCACAAATGTATTTGTGGACTCACTATCTGCTTCTAAAATCCAATATACATACTTTATTTTCTTTGTATGTACTCTCACAAGGATACAGATGACTACTGTGCAGCCATAAGCGTCTTTTATCATCTGGGTCGTGACTCGTGAGTATCACTGTTTATAAGGCAAAGAAAAAAAGTCAGACAGAAAGACGGAAAGTGTCTGAGAAAGAATGTAAGTGTTAAATATAACCATGCAGAGTAATTAGCGATGCTACTGGATGATAAAGTGGTCGCAGCACAGGGAAAGACATAAAGGCGCGAGCATTTATCTTTTCACAGCCCTAACAGTGCAAATACTTATAACTCTGTGTATCACTCATTTTCTGAATTCCAGATGCAGTGATTTGACACTTCAGTGTACTGTAACATACTCACTTTTGGGATTGTAGTTTTAATCTCAATGAGTATGTGCGCAGTCAGTTGAGAAGAGTTTATTGCAGGTTTGACGGCGAGGTTGAAGAAATGACGCTTCCCTGGCCACGTGGCGGAATCAATTATTGCATTGTTTGCACCCATGACACAACATGACAATGCATAGCTAGCCCAATGGCTTCAACAAGTCCATCAGTGCTCAAACACCAGGAGGTCAACGAGGCTTGTCTCATAGATTTATGATATCATTTTGTGTCTGAGATAACAAAAATTGAGCACTAGCGACCATTCAAAGTCGTCTCTAGTGCAGTCCTAAACCAGTGCAAAGTACTACAACTCCACTCCAAACATTTTTTGGCCAAGTGCAAGACGGTCATGTATGTTTAGGATTTTTTTTTTTGCCTTGGCAGACGTTTGCGTGTCATTTTCCTTTTAATGGTAATTTTATTTATTTTATATTTTTTGGGGGGGGGTGTTAAATGTCTGGTGATGGTATAATCCAGAACATTCTACCATAGGTGGAAAATCCAGGTCCAGAAAGTAAAAACCCTGCTACAGTTTGGCTTTAGCCTCTGAAGCTATCTAACTAGCTCCCTAAAATGTAAACCAGCATCCATGGGAGCTAGCAAGGGATCTAGCTAGCTAGCTAGCACCTGGGGCTAAAGCCAAACTGTGGCTCGGTTTTTACTTACTGGACCTGGATTTTCCACCTCTGCATTCTATACACAGTGTATAATCCTGACAAGGGACTACATGTAAGTAAGATACTACTACACACGTCCCCAGACACGTGAGCTAGCATGATTTATGAGCGAGTTCAAAGGGGAAGGAGGAAACTGGGAGGGAGGCGAGATGGATGTTAAAGCAGTTCACTGTGATTACCTCTTCAGATAAATTCACATATGAGTACAAGAGTAGCCTACTTATACAAAGGAGTCCTCCATCATAGCTTAAACATGTGACAACTGTGTAATCAATGGGTTTCAATTTAGGATCTTAACTCAAAAAGGTCAAGTGACATTGAGATGTGGAATGAAACTGAATTTGAGAAAATTAGATTTTCATTTTAAATTTAAGTGGCTACTTAATGTGCTATCTGATTGAATTTCAATGGACAATGCATCTTTGTTCCTATTCTGTGTACACAAAATATTTTATACAAATAAGATTAATGTGTGGATTCTGCGTAAAATTGGAATTGTGTTGCACTCCAGTCCAAGATATGGCAGTAAGACACATCTGTGTATGCTGTCTTCTGGAGGATTTTGGTTTTTGCAATCATGAAAAAAAAAAAAAATGTGATGAGATGTTTTTTTTTCATGACCGATACGGATCATTAGTCGTCAAGGAGGCCCATAACTGATATTTGCAGCCGATATTCACTTCCACTGAAAGGGAAAATACTGGTGACAAAATTATTAAAAATGCAAACGGCATTTATAAAATAAAATAAAAATTGAAACGCCTTTATGAGTTAATAAACAATTTATCAGATTTGCAAAATGTTCACATTATTTATTTATTTATTCATTTATTTTAATAACTTTTTAAAAAATTTCGCCAATAGACATCTTTGCTTTAAAATTCTAACAAAAAGTTCGGGGTCTTAAAAAATGCAAACCAATATTGTTTTGTAAAGTAAATAAAGTTAGCCCAAATTTCAAAATATCCTGAATGTTAAATGGTCACTTATCTTAGTTTTTAATTATAAAATGAATAAATGTGCAGAGTTCCCTGGGTCTGCAGCATCTCTTATATTGTTAACTGAAAATTAAATAATTCCCTGAAGTTAACACAGTTTTAAATTGATCTATTAATTATCAGCCGTCAGATTTTTTTTTTTTGTGATTCTGAATTTTGAATCGCACAGAAACATTGTCACAATGTCGCAAAGGTAGAAGCAGATCAAAACTTCCAAAAATGAGTGCGCGATGGGCCTAAAGCATAGTTTATACCATTTCTTTGCCTATTTTAGTGATTTGCAATATTTCTAGTTTTTTGTGTGTGCGTGTATATTGCAGCTGCTCCATCAAGTTCAATTAGAAGTGAGAGATTTAGTTCATTATTATTTTTCTAATGTTAGCAAGTTGTGTCATTTTTAATAAAGTTTCTAGACTGTGTGAAATGGTCCGGTTTTGGGCTTGTCAAAAAATAAAATCCATCTGTGAGCGAGTAATCCATCCCTGGAGGTAAGCCCCATCAATCTTCCCCTTGAAAAATAAACAGCATTCCTCTTTGAAGGGCACAGCAAAGTCCAGGATTGGATGCTATATATAGTATGTGTATGGGGTGTAACTCACACATAACAGCTTGCCGCATCCCATTATCTTCCCACAGATGGACATGCATGATCCCTGTGGCCCCTTTCCTAAACTTCTGGATCATTTATCCTTTTTTTTCCAGAGCGTGATTATTCTCATGTTATCTGATCTGTAAAAGAAATCAGCAGGCTCAATAGGATGCCAGCCAAGGTTAACAACATGACTGTGGCCTCATCTTACAACATATTGTCTTTTACCTTTTAATGCTGGCCTCACATTGGGCAAACACTTTGCGGGATTCCCACACTTTATGTACATAGTGTTTCTTGTTATGGATTCCTTTACATAGTATTCCCATGGTGTCACCGACCCCCACTTTTCGACCCGGCAGCCATTTGGTGGGTCAAGCAATTTTGTGGCAAACAATTGGGGCCAACGAGACAACGCAAGCAAATGCTGAGGAGCGCTCGTGTTGCTTACCACAAGTTACTTTGATTCATTCATTAGTTCATTCATTCTGGATTTTCACGAACCGCTTCACAATGGTACACACGTGTGCCATTCTCGGGTGCAAAAATAGGGCGAACAAAGATGTGAAACGAAGTATTCACATGACGTCATTTGCCCCACATTGTGTGCCGTTCACGGGTCCATGACAACGGACAAATAAGTGTCCGGAATTGCAAATATAAATCGAAAGGATTTCCAACCGACAAAGTCTACCAGAGTGTGTTCTGACATTTTGACTAAAGTCAGTGTCATTGGTAAGATGACTATCTCTGGCTAAAAATAGATCTGTTGGTCAAGATGTTTGATTTTGAGATCTCTCGTTAACGTCTCTTATTTTCCTTTCCCAGCAGCCCAAAAGTTGGAATTGTTGTTATAGTGTGCGACAATAAGTGGTGAATCAACAATGTTCTTGTTGTGGTTTTTGTTATAACATGCTATCGCTAGTAGCTTGCGCGGTCGGGCAACTAGCTAACTTGGTTTAAAAATAACCCGAGTTTCTTCACCTCAAATTCACAAATGATAAATGCACATAGCAACCAATGAAAGCCGAACGTACAGACGACGCAAGAATGTCCGTGTTTTGGGGAGCCATCTTACCTCAGAGCATACGTTACCATGTTGTCCGGTCCGGGCAGTAACATCGGCAAATGTTTGTAATCCAATCGATTCCACTAATCAACGTGTAGGAGTGTTGAGCTAAATCTTCCGCATACGTAACGTTAGAGAAAGCTCGGGTTGACATTCATCAATAACAATAGAACATTCGGTGTCCGCTGGAAAGTTGACCCACCATGAGGGGCAGACCCACAATCCTGTGGCGATCTCAACCCAAAGTCTTACAAATGAAATTAACCTGTACATCCATGCTAATTCTTCCATTTCAGCAATTTTGCCACTTCTTACGTTCTCTTATCAATTTGCACATATCTCCATATTCAGCCGGGAATGTTCTTCCTGGGGTGGCAATCGTATATTTCTACTTTCGGGCTGACTGACGTTATCTGGTCGACCCCGCCTCCACAGTCAAGATAAGTGCCAAGGACTGAACGCTCAGATAAAAGCTTTACAAAAGAACTAATAAGCGCGGCGCTAAAAATGTCAAGAGGTGTGACGCTTTTTCTGATGTGAGCGATGTTATTGCGTGAAGATCGGGATTGAATCTCCCGTTGATTTGTGCGTTTTCATAGGAGGTCAATGGTGTTATCAGGATGATTTCCATCTTGCATTTATTAAACTTGCTAAACGCTGTAGCTAGCAATGTAGCTAGCAATGTAGCTAAGTATGCTGCAGCCCACAAAATGGTGGCCCCAGGGATTGATTTTGGAACCTGAGGGGTAGTTTAACAAACAAGACTAATCGTCTGGATTTACAGACAACTTTGCCACTTGTTGAATGAAAATGACGTCACAATTTCTTTAGGGCTCATGTAACGGCCATCTCGTTTTGTGGGTTTGGTCGAGTGTCATTCGAAGTTGAGACCTAGGCACTGTGATGTTGACAGCAAGTGGCAAAATGGCTAAAATGGAGATGGATTAAAATGGGTGGATTTTGCTATTTAAAGGTATTAGAGAGGATTCTGCTGTGAACAAGTAGCCCAACGGCTGTTTGTAGTTTTCTCAGTCCCTGCTCCCTGCTTTTGTTTATTTTTACCGTCAATGAACAAACCGTTGAGCTGCATTGACGCTGGTGTCATTATACAGCTTTACATGTTTAACAAGCTTCATAAAGTATAGTTCTTACTCAAAAACGTAGACCAGAAGTTACCCGTCCAGCAGAAACTTAGCGACCAAAGCATCCATCTTCAGACCTCTCTGCTGCTTTAACGCATGTTAGATATTATTAACATTTAAATTCTTTATTTTCATATATTAACCATTGTTATACATTATTAACATCTTAATTCTTTATATTAACCATGTTGAAAGGTTTTATAGACGTGTAAAGCAAGTAGTGTTGAACTCAGTATAATTTGACCTTAAGCTGGGACATATTATTTGGTCTAGAAGTTCCTTCTCTGTGGGAAAACACATTTGGTCCTTGAGAACAGAATCTGTTTCGAACACGCACCCCTGACTCTGTTTTTGCCATCGGTCATGGAAAAGTACCCAGAGAATATGTTTTGTCTACAAATGAAAGAGAGGCGGTCGGTTTTAACTATAAGAAGCCATTTTACACGCGGAAGAGGACATTCGGCGGTCTGAATTCCACCTGTTAAGTGATGAATTGGAGTCTGTTACGATGTCCAGAGATCTCTGTTAGATTAAAATCATTTTTGCAAAGGTGTTTTTTCTTACATTAAATCTGTCTTCAAGTTTTGGAACACGCAAAGAGGACAAAATATTTTATTCCTCTTCAAATGCCTTTGCTGAAACCACTCACCCAAAATGTCTTTCTTTTACGGCTCGGTGGTCCTGTATCCTTCTCTGCCATTGTTGGTTAACTTTGAACACAACACACACGCGAGAAGCTAGCTACAGTAGGACGAAGTTACGTCGAGGCCTGCTCAAGCTACGTACTCGGGGGGCACATACGCAAGAAGTGTGATTGACGAAGCACCTTCGTTATTGATTAGCTAGAATCTAACATTCCCTGCCTCGTCCTCCACAGTTTATGAATAATATATATATATTTTTTGTTAACCAAGTCTGTTAAAGGTTGATAAAGCGATTTTTAAGTCAATCAGACAACTTAATTTGTAGTAAAAATCCTCTCTAATTCATTTAATGTTCTATTGGACTTGACATTGTCGTGCCATAATCTTCATGCGTCCATGTCTAGGTTTCGGGAGGTATGTGACTTATGAGTTCTGTCAAGTCTGCCTCAATTATTCCATAATAGTCCTTGTTATGTATACAATATCACAATGATATATATTGTAATGTACTGATAATGAAATTAAATGAGTCCAAATATGTCAAATTTGAATTTTCTCATTTGCGTTTGGGCAAATATAAGTTCTGGATGATATTGGTGGAAATATACTAGATTATTGTATGATCTAATCAGTTGTATATGTTATGGTTTTATTTGCACATTCTAAAAATGTGTGGCAAATGATAGCACGAGTGCACATTTGTTTTGCAAAATGACCGAGATGTGTGACCACATTTGCACATACTTTATGCACAGAAGAAAAGTAGACTTTTTGTACAATATCTCACTAAATATATTTACATGACATACAATTTGCCATCAGTGCAATACATAGGAATGTTGCATATTTACCAAAATGTTAAACTCTTTCCTTTTTATGAGAAAAATAATGACAGAAGCTGAGTGTTTTTTTTTTCCCCGCTCACTTTTAAAGGAACATGTGCAACTCTCATTTTGCTATCATTACAGCTTCACAGCAAATAAAAAAAATAATGTCTCGGCACCACCCTATGCACAATCGGACCACATGTACATATATATCTCCATATATGGAATGGATTGCGTTTCTTTTGTACAAAGATTCTAAACAACTTTGGCAGTTTATCAGGAACTAAACAGATCAAAAAATATGATATGAAATGATGCCTTCCAAAGCTCATGTTCACAGTGGTCATTCAGAAAGGCCTGAAGCTAACCGTTCAAAAATAAACACACAAAAGGAAACAAAATAAATAAACAACCATTCTTTCTGGAGTCTGTTTTCATGTGTCATGATTATAAAATTACAAACGCCTATGAAGGTTTACGTAGCAGTCATCGCCATTGCAAAATAAGATAAAAACAAACACCATTTCCTCGTGGTGGACTTACGATACAAAGAGTTTGAAGGCTCGGGGGTCGGGACCCTGCTTGGCGGTTTCCGTGGGAACAGGGGAACAACGCGACAGAGAAACGACGTGCAACAGTAATAAAAAAAGAAAAACAAGTGACTCCACAACAGCGCAACAAACAAGGAACTAAATAAGTAAAATGCACAGAAAAAAAAACACCATAACACTTCTGGGTGGCAAAAAGTGCAAATAAACTACAAAAGACTTCAAAACAGTTGGGTGGAGAAAAGTATAATAAAATAAAGGACTCTACAATTGTGTTGGGTGGCCACCAAAAAAAGAATTAATTTAGTTTTTTTCTTCTCCCTTTTCTTTAAACAAGGTACTGCGTATCAGTGTTGGGTGGCTCAGAGCAGAAAAAAAGGATTCCATAACTCAATTTTTGGGGTGAAAACAAAATCAATATACTTGAAAACACAAAAAAACAAGGACGCAACAGTGCAAGGTGACAAGAATAAAAACAAATGTAAATGAATGCATAAGAAAATAATACAAAAGAAAAAAGGAACTCACCAACAAGTTGGGCGGGAAAAGTGTCGTCGAAATCAACAAATAAGGTAACAGAAATGGGAAAAATATCATTTAAAAGTGCAACAAGGAACTTTACAACAGTGCTGGGTGGCAAAACATATTTCAAAAACAAACAAACGAGAGACTCTGCAACAATCAGAACGCCACACAGTCATAAAGTGACTTACAACCGGATAATCAAGCAAATTTTCCAACATACTAATAAGTTCATCGCCAGAATTCCTGTACGTTTAGTTCTTTTTTTTTTTTTTCGTTTAGTTGATTTTTGTTGTCGTTTTAACTCCACTGGTTTGGCACTTTATTGGAACAAATCTCAGTTCTAAAAAGACTTAAGTGTACAAAAGGTATTTTGTCTGCTTGAACGTAACCGGTAGAATATAGTACTTAATAGTAAGCATACGGTCAGTAAACACTTGTACGTACTTGTAGTATTCAAATGAACATTCCAACAGATGTTTTTTGTTTTTTCTTACACACATGCACAAAAACAAACAAACAATCAAACAAACAAACAACTCCTTCGCTCACTTCCTGCTTTGGATCATCTCAGGTCGAACAACCCTCCAATCATTCTCATCAGTAGGACAAAACCGCTTGGAAGGAATACTGCATTTTTTTTTTTCCCCGCACACGGCGCTACGTTCGCATTACGACACTTCCTCGGCCGAGCGCGTGTCCGTCTTGAGACGCACAAACTCTTTGGCCACCTCGTCGTTGGTCCTTTGCGAGAGTATCCGCATGATGGTGAGGCCCGTCTCGTCCATGGAGACGCTCTTGACCAGCGGGTAGCAGGCGGCGCAGCTGCCCGAGTCGGCCAGCTCGCGCAGCTGGATGACGGTCATGCCGATGATGCGGTCCTCGCGCGCGAAGCAGTAGTCCTTCACCGACACGTGCAGCTCGTACGACTCCGGGCCGTGCTCGTTGCTCAGGACGCTACGGGGAAAGCGGGAACGCAAAACTTAGATCTTGGATTGATAGCAAAATGCGGTGAACAATTCACATAATCCTTTCAAGTGGCTCGCTATTTATTAATTCACCTTTCTGCATTTAATTCTATGGAACCTACCTTACCGAAACACCCCCCCAAAAATAAAAAATACATTTCTTTGCTTTTGGTTTGAATTGCAAAAATATTCTATAACAGTGGATGTTGTTCTACCGGCTGCTTCTTTCATATTTACTTCCTGGAGGTCAAATTTATACTTTTGTCAGTAATACTACACTCTAAAAAGATCATTGTTGAATCAATTTAAGATTACCAACTGAATTGTTGACCAACTTATTAAAATCGCTTCAATTGGTAAAACACGATTGAATCAAAAGTGAATATATTAAGTTTAATTATTTATAAGTTCATGAATTCATTTGTTCCCAAATACGTATAAAAACGTTCTACTTTAAATATTGCCATGGTCCCAAAAACCTAATGTTTATTTATTTATTTATTTTTTTTTAATGCTAGACCATACCGAAGGCTTTGATGCAGCCTCTGACCTGAAGAGGTCACTTAAAGCAAAAATAGTAATTACAAAAAAACGCCTCAATAGACGCCGTCACTCATTCCTTAACTAATTTGCTCACAAAAACGTATAAATACGTTCTATTTGAAATGTTTTAGGTGTCCCAAAGACATATTTATACTTTTTTATTTATTTATGCTAGAGCATACAGAAAGCTTTGATGCAGCCTCTGAACTGCAGAGAACGGGTGAAGAAATGGTAGTAAATACAAAAACGGCCAGCAGGTGGCAGCAGCGTACAAGAGATCAACCAGGGCCATGTTGCAAACAAGCTCTTTCCCAACTGTTTTCAACAGATTTGTGAATAATGATGAAACTTAGCTATATTCTAATGCTAATTGCTGCAAAACGGAAACAGATACAAATATACACCTTTTTTTCCTGATGAAAGAAGAGACTCTAATCTTTCTTTTGGTAGGTTCCATGTTTTTATAGCAATAGAACACAATATTCTGTGTATAATTTAATTGACTATGTTAAGTTTAATGAACTCATAATTAATTGAACTTAATATATTCACTATTCGTGTGTAACCAATTGAAGCAATTTTATGAAATTTGTAATCTTAAAATGGGTCAACAATTCTCTTTTTAGCGTGCATGTGTCAAAGTACAATAATGATTGTGACAGTGACATGTGAAAAGCCTCTTGTTTGGGGATTGTTGAATTGATTCACTCGTGTTTCCTGGGTCAAATTGATGAGCTAATAAACCCAAAGGCCATTGTTGTAATTATTCCCTGCAACTCAACAAGTGTTCAAATTATAATGAGGATGCTGGTGAATCTAAAAAGCCCATAAAGAGGGCAGATAGTTTAGCTTGGATTGAATGGTCACGATTGCTCACAGTTCAATTCACTTTAATTCAATTGCTGTATTGAAGAAGATATTTGAATGGATATGCTACAGATGCGACTATGCTTACTATTGGAATGTTTCGTTGTACTTTGGTGACCAGTTGTTGTTCTTGGTCTTGGTGCTGAATTTGCGCTTCTTGTCAGCCAGGTGCGGCCCGACGGCGTTGACCTCGACGAACGGCCGGAACATGGCGGTGGTCTGCCACTGGAGGTTGTTCACGCCGACCACTGATACACACAGTAAGGTTGAATTAAAGCTCTGACTGGTGATGAACGTACGCTTGAATTCCAAGGCTAGACGCAAGTAAAAGGTTTGAAGGAAATTGTAACATCAGCAGCAGAGTCGCTGCACGTAAACTTTTTACTATTTCTGCCAGAAATTGCCACCTCTTAATCTCTGAGGGTGTGACAGTCATCACACAAGGTGTTTGATCATGCTCTGACCTTGTGCAGTTGAGATTTTAGAGTTTCATGTTTTCATGACGGATCGTCAAACTTTGCAACTTATGGGGACACTTAACCCATTGAGCCATTTTCAGCTGTAAAAAGTTAATATTTTGTTTATAATTAATGTGATAACTTCATTATTTTTCATGTAAAATGAATACCTTTAAAAACTATTTTTTCCACTTACTGTAGACTAAATATGACATCACCTGTTACCAATCATGGCTCAGCTGTTTACTGGGTTTGGCCAGTAAACTGAGCCATTACCTACTTCCTCAGCAGCAAGAGGAAAAAATAGTTTTTAAAGGTATTAATTGTACATGAAAAATAATGAAGTTATCAAATTAATTCTGGACAAAATATTAACTTTTCAGTGATGAAAATGGCTCAATGAGTCAAGTATCCCTTTAATTTTGTCACACTTTTGTCGTACCTGCAGAAAACGTGTGCCTTAAGATATCATCAGAGGTGCTCGGGAAATAATCAATTTCACTGAAATGCAGTTTTTTTTTTTTTTACAACAAAAAACAAAAAACAAAGGTTTTCATCTTTTTCTTTTTTTTAAACCAATGACATATGACATTACAGTAAATGCTCTTACACTAAATGGCAAAAGGTACAATTAACTTGTGTATTTACCCGTTGCGATTTATACAGTACAACCCAGATCAGTATATTGAGACAAGATCGTCATTAATATAGTGCATGTATACATTTTGTGACATTTTTGTTTGGCAAAACATGTGCCTTGGCTAGGTTGGGAAGCACTGGTATTACACCTAGTACAAAACCGGTTGTGATTTAGCAAAAATATTAAGGACTTTAAGTCTTTGTAGGATGACAAGAAATTGCGGAAATGACCACAAACTAAACCAAAATGAAAGATTTCCTGTGTGTCTTTGGGGGCTGCCTTTTCAAAAGGAAATCCAAACTCAGCCGAACTAACCTTTAACACGACTGTCGGAAAAAGTATCTTTTATTAACACATCATTTTTAGCTGTCTGGACCATCTCATTATTTGCTCGGCACCATGGAGACAGACATGACTGATTGATACAGTAGCTGCAACAGACCATCAAGCACTCAGAATGTACCTTTACTTTTGATGTTGTGGCGGAGAGTGAACACTAAAAAGGGGCTGATGATGGAAGATTAAGGCAAAAAGCAGCACTCAGCCTCCTCTTGTGTTGCGTGCTGTAATAACAGGCTAATGGCACACCCCACTGTCTTGGTAATAAAGACAAATGTAAAGCTGTGAACATGTCTTAGCAGTTATGTTGCTGACAAAGTGTGCGATTCAGGCAGATAAAAAAAGAAAAAAGTGCCAATTTAAAAGAATCAGCGCAGTGTGACGGAGCGCAGCAGCAGGGGGTAAATGCTTAAAGTCGTCTGCCCCCTGTTGGTGAGAATGACCATTAATCATAATTGATAGGATGGGCTATTAAATAACATGTCCCACCACGTATTGCAAGTGTTTCTCTGTCTTTTTTTTTTTTTACTTGTATTTATACTATCCCGTAAACGGCACCATTTGCGCACTACTGGAGTTTTTTTGTGTTTTTTTTTTTTATTTATTTTTTTTAACTGGTAGCTGTAAGATATGTTCATAGACGCCACTGTAACTGCTAAACCTTTGTTGCTAACCAAAACAGCAGGACATCCCGAGACATGTTCTGTCTAGGCTCTATCTTTGCATTTTTTTTTTTATAGTAGTTCTTTTAAGTTTTCAATTAATTTGAGATCTTTGTTTTACAGTAAAGTAAGTCAACAAACCACCGCAAATTAAAAGCAGCAAAATAACAAGGCGGCCATCTTCGTGAAATTTGTTAAAAAAAAAAAACATGGCTTCAAATACCTCTAAAATCCTCTATAACAAATACATTTATTAAAAACATGTTTTAAGACTGATGTACATGAGATATTCTACTGCTCATATTGTGGTTAACTCATTTGCTCCCAAAAACGTATAAATATGTTCTATTTTTAATGTTTTAAGTGTCCCAAAGATGTATTTATAGGTTTTCTATGTTTTCTTTTTATGCTAGCTAGAGCAGCCTCTCAACTGCAAAGAAAGGTTGGAGAAATGGTTGTTATTATACAAACGGCCAGCAGGTGGCAGCAGAGCAAAAGAGATCAACATGGGCCATGTTGAAAAAAAGCACATATTTCTAAATAGATTTGTGAATAATGATGAAACTTTGCTTTATTCTAATTCTAATTGCTGCAAAATGGAAACTACTAATACTTTTTCTGGTGATAGAAGAGACTTTAATCTTTCTTTTGGTAATTTCCATGTTTTTTATAGCAATAGAACACAATATTCTGTGGGCCTTGCAAAATCAGTCAAACTCCAGTAAAACAGACGGGAGCGAAGGGGGTTGCTTCAGTGAAACTGACTGGAAGTGAAAGAGTTAGAGGATAATTTATTTGTGCAATTAATTAATTATTAGTTAGCTGCAAATGGCTCCCCGTAATAATACCTATTGCTTCCCTGTCTGCAGATGTCCCCTGGCCACCATCTGAAGTAATACAGTATATTTGTTTCTAAATGGAGTCACAAGCACAGTCAACTGCTGCTTATTCATTTTCAGGTCCCCGGCAGCACAATCGTCTCGAGAGTCGCCTGGAGCGAGCGAGTGCGAATACATTTGAATAGAAATGACGACGGATCCAAAGCTCACCCTTCACGCTGACTTTGTGCTCTCCGGTGCCGGGGTGAGAGATGAGGTTCACTTGTATGGACACCTCGCCCACCGAGCCGTTGCTTGACTGACCTGTAAATGCACAGCAGCAAAACTCAGGCGTAATTAAAATTCTGAGACGTGGCCAAGAAAAAAACAACAACAACAACAACAAAACAACTTAAATCCTTTAAAACCTGTAGGGAAGCACTCTTGTTTGAACAATGTGTGCCACAAATGTTTCCCTTTGCCCAAGGCTGAACAAGAGCAGCAAGAGGAGGTACAAAATGACAAGAAAAGAAGAAATATTGTGTCTGGTTTGAAGGCCAGGGAGAGGCAGGTGGTGCGAAGGAATGCACTAAATAAATAATATTCTTTCACAGTGAAGTCATCTACAGAGATGTAAAGAAAATACTGTGGACTGGCTGCACCTAGTTTAGTTGTAGTTCACGCACCATGTTGAGAGTTGATGCTTCTAATGTTTTGACCCTGTCACATAACTAATGGCAAACAAACGTTTTTTTGATTTTTTTCATTAAATAGGACAAATGTTTTTAGCGTCATGGTTGGTGGCCATTTGCCACCTTAGAGAGAATATACTGTATAAGTCACTATTTTCCTAAATTTTAACACTAAAGCTATTGACGCTTAGATATCTAGCGAGTTAGCTGGCTTATTAACTAGCTAATATACAGCCCCCCCATTTCTCGTTACATCAGTGAAAATGTCATATTTGTATTGCAATGAATTTGAACATATGGTACATTTTTCATACACATTTAGTAATAGTAAAAACTATTTTAAGAAATGTACAGTTCACTGTTGTATGTACAATTATGTGACAAGATAACCCGTATAGAGACGTCACGTGTGTGACACAAGCACAATTAATATTGAGCAGGTCCACGCAAATGCCTCTCGTCTAGCATCTTGAAAGAATCCGTCATTTGGAACAAATACGACCAAATAGGTCCACAGAGAGCTATCCAACTTCAGACTACAAAGATGCTAATGCTAATAATTTGTAGTCAAGACAGTCACCACAACAATCGTTCATACTACGCCTACAGTAACCGCCAACGTGCTGAGGGGCAACTTCAAAATGTTGACTCTCTTTAACTGTGATGTATAATTAACAACTACTTCTGAATAATGAGCCAGTCAGCTACTTTTTGCTAGCTAGCGATAAAGGTACAGTTTTTTTCTGTTGTATTTGAAATAAAAAACATAGAAGTAATATATTGTTGCTGTCCTGTTAAAAATACTTATGCCCATTTAAAAAAAATAAAAATAAATATATATTACATTTCAGTTCCATCCCATACATAAAAATGCAAAAAAACAAAACTAAATTTGAGATACGTGTTTGTGTTTGTATGTAAAGGTGGCTTTAGTCTTTTGCACAGTACACCACAAAGCCCAATTTGAAAAATTCATCATGCAGAATTATTATTAAAACATGGAAGAAGTGTTCACCTCATTTGCACATTGGCCTATGGGAATTTTTTGTACATTTCGGGGTGGCCTAGAAGTGGAAACGTACTATTTCGATCAAATTGCTGAGCACGTGTGCTTTGCTCCGCGCTGCAGCCAAGTGAGGACGGATGGTGAACGCCAGAAGGCTGCGAGCGGGTACGACAAATGATGAAAGAGCATGCTGGGCCGATAGCTGATCGATACGTGCCAAACACGCTGCATGTGTTATGCCACTAATGAAGAAACAAGGCAGTTGATTTATTGTAATGATACTCCATGCGGAGGGCTGCTGCATAATTAGGCTGAGAACTTTTTGTCAAACAAAGAAACATCAGAGCACTTGCTCCTGATTGTGCTGATACAGTATTGTTTGCGATCACATGCAGGGATAGACGTCCTGATGTTAGCTCATTAAAGCAATACAAGGCTGCCATTGCTGACTGCCGTTGCCATGGCAACCCTATAATCACCTACTTCACCGGGTTGTATTGGTGGAGCAGCCAGAATAATACTCACTAGCTTCTGTGTAGTATTTGTTTTAGCTTGCAATTATATATTTCTCAATTTATTTTTTTTATATGTTGGATGTTCTCCAGACTAGTGAAATATGACACTGAGCCAACTAAAAGGGAAAATAAATGCTAATCATGTGGGGATAGAATTCGGTACAAATTGTTATCTGACGATAAAATATCTCGCAGTACAGTATCAATACGCAACATCAGCTATTGATAATGTCGATTTGCAATGCATGTGCATTTTATGACAAGTTTGACTTTTGAAATATGTGGTGAATCTGTATTCTCTTGCTACTGCGGCTTCCATTTGGCAAATTATCACTATAATATAATTTTACGAGTGATTCCCATTCCTACTACTAAAGTGACTGCAGTGTAAGCGGAGAGATCTGATAGAGCCTGTCATTGCAAAGTAGATGTTATTGACTCTCAAACTATTGATGTCCACATTGCCTTATTTTTGATCAATTTTCCTGAATTTATTTATTTTCCTTTTTTTCCTTCACTGTAAATCCTCAAAATGAGGAAATTTGCCACGCCTATGGAAGTAAATCTGTGCCATCGGATGTTGAATTTGAATTACTAACACTGAATTTATTCAGCATCGAAATTTAACATCTTGAAAATAATCTGTGTAAAAAAATTCACTGTCTCAAAATTATTCAGTGCAAAAAAAAAAAATCTATTCATTTTTTTACATGTTGAATTTCGATGCTGAAAAAAATTCAGTGTTCGTAATTTTTATACTGAAAAATACATGCTTCCATACACGGTGTGACAACATTAGATAGTGTAGTCAAATATCTAAAGCCCAAGTCTAAGAATATTAGAACCCAAATTCTCATATTGCTGGTTCTGGTTGGGGTTTATGCGAGTGATTTCCCCAGTCGAGTTCAAAGTACGAGTCCTAAAACTTCCCAACATGGCTGCTTCCAGCTAAAATGGCCGACTTCCTGTTCAGTTTTGTGCCTGTTACAATAGACATGTACCCCTAATTTCAGTTCAACTGTTTTTTTTTTCTAAATACGAAGACGTTACTGAGCTTTTTCCATTTTCAATAAAATAGATAGTAGATGCTCAAGTCTAAAACAAATTCTGTCTCGTGAATATCAAGTCTTAAAATTACAATCCTCATTGTCATTGTGCAGTAATTAATGTAGCATAGTATGCAATATAAAGAATTCACAGATTGGTGTGTGGTGACTCTATCGAAAGGAAAAAGGCAGGCCACATTTAACAAGGTGGCGCGGCTTGTTCTGCCTGGCTGCGTGCCTATTTGCAACCCGTGTGTGTGTTCAGCAACTAGGGTTGAATTCCCTCTTGAACATAGTTGGACACCTGGAGGCGTTTCATCCGTTTTACAGCAGGGACGGGGGGGGTGAGGTTTGTATAAACAGATGATCCAGGCACAAAAGTGGGCCAGTGATGATGGCAAGGGAGAATTTATAGTTGTGTAGTACTGTATACAAATTATCCACTGGCTCTGACTGAGTTATGTTTGTGATGTGAGGGGGAGAAAAAAGGGGGGTGCAATGGAGTGTAGCAGCCTCAGGGACGAAGGGGTGAGGCGGCAACAATCTTTTCACCTTTTGTTTTATTCATTTGACAAGTAGGAGACAACCCAGCAGGTCAGCTCCACATACTGTACGAGCCCTAGAACATAACCCTTTGAAATTGCACCCTGAATATTTCAATTTCATATCAATGAAGACTTAAGGCTCATTGATGCTCATCTGGTCTTCTTCTTGTCATTTGACTGTGGTGAATGACTTGTGAGAATGACTCACAAGATACATTCTACATACTGTATGTCGTCAACATGGGACTTCATAGCTATTTGGGTGTCTTACCTTGAGAGGTTTGCGTGCATATATATTTCTTGATCAAGGCATCTGTAGGTTGAGTGTAAAGGCTAAGAGCATATTTGAGGGACTTCATATCTGGGCTCTTCTCCAGGAAGGTCTTCTTGAGCCCGTTTCCTCCAGCATGGAAATATTGCTGGAGAAACAAACAAACAAAAACACATTTCCAGAGTTTTTCTTGCCGACAGTGTGGTATACAGTATATACACACATTTGTTTGTCCATTGTTGGTCCATTGACAGTCTTGAAGGGTCAGCGCAAAGACACAAACCGCTTTGGGCACTTTGATGGTGTAAATGTGCTCCAGTCACCATTTTACCATTTGTATGTAAAAATGTTACTTAACATGTAAATTAAGGTTTTATAATTAGCCAATTATCATGTTGTTTTTTCCACAGTCGAGCTGGAGCCTAATCCAGTTGACCTTGGGCAAGAGGCAGGGAACCTCCTCAAATGGTCAGCAGTCAATTAATTGCAGGGAAGGTTTGACTTACAAAATCCAAACAAAGCGCAACGCTTCCAGAATAGATTTTGTTCCACGTTCTTCCATTTCTTTTGGGTATGTCTGTCTACAAACGAACGTTTTTTTTTATTTTTATTTTTTTTCCTGGAGAGCTGAGTATTGTTCATTCGATTTGACATGTCATCATTGCTCTCCTTTTTTATTTATATTTTTGTTTTAAATATATATATATATTTTTTTTGTATGTGGGTGAGTATGTGTATGTGCGTGCGTGTGTGTGTGCGTGCGTGCGAGTGTGTGTGTATTCATTAGTTCACCTAAAACCTATTAAAAAAAATCCCATACTAATAATATAATATAATAATAAATTGCCAGATGCAGAAACATCAATGTAAGTTATCACGATGTAGTGGCTCTCGCTAACAGACAGAATTAAGTAACCAGAATTAGGTTAAAAAATTCTATATACGTAGACCATGTTCCTATAAATTTTGATATTTGGTTTTTATTTGAGGCAGATATTTTTTCCATTAAAATGTGATTTATGAGGAGGTTAGACCATTGGTCGATATTCAGAGTTTGTTTATTTTTCCAGTTAACAAGAATTGTTTTTTTTGCGATAGTAAGGGCTACAAGTGTAGATTGAAATTGTTTATGTGGTAAGTCAGTTGTTGTTAGGTCACCTAACAAACACAAGTTTGGAGATAAAGGCATCCTACAGTCCAAAATAGCGGAAAGTTTTTCTAAGACTTACAAACTCTACAAACAAACATTAATGGACAGTGGATTTATTGATTTCCTCAAATTGTTTGCGAAAAGTTGAATTTATTACATTTTGTTCCGAATCCAGGTAAGCGCATTTATCTGGGATTTTTATTTTCATGTAAAACTAAGATCCAGCAAATGGATGGCATTTCTTTGTTTGGCAGTTGACAACTAGTTTGTATTGTGCATTGTTGCCATCTACGGGACTGGAGTAGAACAGTAATGTAACATGGCTTTAATTACTTTGTTATAAAGACGCGTTTACCAGCCAGAAATCGGAAGAGATCTACCACTATCAGTGGTACAGTCATTGAGAGCTATTCTAGGTTTTGATCATCTCTTATTTTTATGTGCATTCCATTAACTGGAATGTTAGTAAAATACATTATCCAGCACATCAAAATTGGTTGGTAAAATGAGATGGAGCAGCTGCCTGGCTGATATTATTCTTTACAGGTCGGAGTTCAGATGGGAAATGTACATTATTGGAAATTTGTCTGCAGAGCTCGCATGTGCGGACTCATATGGGTCTGCACATTTTTCATTTTTTTGTCCAATATTACAGGCAGGTTTAAAGTTCAGTGTGATTAAATTGTTGCACATGGCAAGTCCAACTGCTTTTCAGGACATAACATTCTGTGTCAACGCATTCATATTGTATTTTTTTTCTTTCATTAATGTTATCATATTGTTAGAAAGAAGACATGCGTTGGATTCATCTGATCGCGCAAATCACTGAAAGCAATGCTGAACTGTGTTAATTGACTGTTCTTGTTGGAATACTGATGACAATAACCCCGCAACACGATTGATCCAAACCACCGGGTAATCGCCTCAGAGCCGGTGCAATCTATCCATTTTCTTTGCAGCAGTGCACCCCTCATCACATCAAAATGTTGTTGCCACACAACACAACAGCTCAGTTGTCAAACCTTTGCCGTCCCAACAGTCGTATAGAAGCGAATTTATGTGACCACACTGCAAGCTTTGGTTTGCTGGAAATTTATGGAAAAGGGAAAAGAATATCGATGTACACTCCTAGAAGTCTCCAATGCATCCTTAATTGTTGGGATCTCAACATAGATAAGCACAACAATCAACTAGATGCGACAGCAGGTACACTCAATAGTACATAACTCAAGTTGCACAAGTTAGGTCGCATCCCAGCCATTTTCACTGAAGCAAACCCCCTTCGCTCACGACTGTTTTACTGGATTTTGATTGATTTTGCAAGGCCCACAGAATATTGTGTTCTATTGCTATAAAAACATTAAAACCTACCAAAAGAAAGATTAGAGTCTCTTCTTTCATCAGGAAAAAAAAGTATATTTATATCAGTTTTCATTTTGCATTATAATGCATTAGAATATAGCTTAAGTTTCATCATTATTCACAAACCTGTTGAAAACACTGTGGAAAAAAGCTTTTTGCCACATGGCCCTGGTTGAGCTCTTATACTTTGCTGCCACCTGCTGGCCGTTTTTGTAATTACTACCATTGCTTCACCTGTTCTCTGCTGTTCAGAGGCTGCATAAAAAAACATTTAAAAAATGTATAAATACATCTTTGGGACACTTAAAACATTTAAAATAGATTTAAAATAAATGTATACGTTTTTGGGAGCAAATTAGTTAAGTAGCATCTTTGTCACTGTCATGGCAACTGCCCAACAAACAAATATTTATATTCCCAACTAATGACACTTAAACCAATAAAACAAAAAAAATATACTGCAGACGACCTACTCTCCAAATATCCAAATATAATAGATTAACAACAGTAGATTGTCAAAATAAACAGATTTTTTTATGTGGAAAATACAAATGTGGCTATAGAAATGAAAAATCAACATAAACTACATTGTGGAGATGACTAACGTGCAAGTGGAGATTACTGCTCGCAGTGCACGTGCATGTGAGACAATTTGCTTCCCATGAAGGCTTTACATCGCTTCCATTATTGTTGCTTCAGCCATATTGAACTGACCTGCCAGTACAGGGACTTGTGTTCCTCACTACACTAAATCTAAGACCCAATAACTGCTATGACCAGTCTATGGTTATCACATTTATCCTCCTCGTCATCACTGACATCCTTCTGTAAGGGCATCACAAAAAAAGAAAAAGCCAAAGAAATCCTTTAGATGTTTCATCGACCAAAGTGCCTTAAAGGTAAATTGCATTTTGTGGCTGCACAGGGAGCTCAGGAGCAAAAAAAAAATCCTGAAAAAAACCCAAGGGCTTCAAGCAAGCCATCCATTCATGTCTCTTGGGTCAGCTGCCACTGTGACATAAAACTCACCTTGATAGTGGGAAGCACGAGGTCCATGGCCGCACACTGACGTGGTGTCAGACTCCTGGCTTCCTCACGGGTGACGTGCTCCTGCGGAAGAACGCAAACATCAAGATAATGACCAACAGAACGAGCTGAGCTGCGGCTGCGGGCCAATAAATGCAGACTTCGATTCGACAGGGGGGTACGGAATCATTGGCATAACAATGCCAGGATGAGCATATATATTTTAAATACGAACAGTACTGTATAGCCCCCAAAAAGTATCAGGACATTGTAAGATGGCTCAGCCTCTAATGCGGATTATAATTAGCATTTACAAAGCCGTTAACACATCTATGCAGACATACATTTATGGTGCAGTGCAGAGAAAATGCACACCCCGTCCCTAAAATTAGAACCTGCAGATGAAACACGAAACCTTGCCCCGCTTTCTTATGCATACGAATTTAATCAGAGCGGCTTTAAATTGATTCCCACAAACTGGCTTGGACTGCAAACACTTTAATCAACATCTCTGCTAAAATGCAAGGCATGTGCCAAACTGCGCCCAATTCATTTTTCATTTACATGACAAGTTGAACCCAAAAAACAATGACACCATAAACCACCTTAAATAGTCAAATAGTTGCATCCCTTTTTCCCATCTAGACAAACAAAAGGGTATTAGCTGAAATTATCTCAATTCAGACTGTGCTGACATTAAAAAGTGGAGCCCCTTTGCTAACCAAAACAGCAGCACCTAACAGGAAAACAGCCTTTTATAGTGAAAAAATCGTTTAATGCACAATATTAAAGATCATTGTACAATATATGGACTCAATGAATTCAAATGGAAAAAACAAAGTTATAGTATTAATGATGATCTCACATTCTTAGGACGACATCTCCAACCACAAATAGCAAAATGAATCTGTGACTTGGTTTGTGTGATCTATGTGATTTGTGGATTTTATGTGAAAGCTGGTTAAATTCAAAAAGGAGAAATATGAGTTAATCAGTTTCAACTGTTATGACGCAGAAAAAACACAACTCATTATTCAAGTACCTTCTCACTTTGGTTGGTACCCACCCACTCAACCTGGCCGAAACATGGCTACATAACCTTTCAACAAAAGAGTACTTGAGGAATAATTAGTCAGTTTCCATCCAATTGTTTTGAATTTCTTAAGCAAATTGACTGAAAATGCGCAAAAGCGACTTATGCCCGTTTCCATCTGTTCTTCTTTTACGAATATTGAGAGGGGACTCTGCCGCTGTAGGTGGCGGTATACACCATAGAAATGGGATATACCAATACTTTAAAAGAAGAAGAAGAACAGGAAGCGACTGCGCCGTGCGATGACGTCGTATGAGTTTACTTTTGTAATTCTTGATAAACCGTAGCATTTCTTTGCTGTTTTCCATCAAAAATTCCCAAAATATTTTAGTTTCGTCGTCCCCCCAAACATACCTTACTTTATCGTCCGCCATTGCTTTGGGACTACAAACGTACATGTGACGTAATATCCAGTCAAAATGGGTGATGTGTATCCGGTCTTGCTAGCGGTTATTCGCAAAACCTGTTTCCATCGGCAAAATTCACATTTTCCTTTATTCAATACATTTAAAAATCCACCCCCTCCAAGCGTAAAAACATTTTTGCGAATTTTGGGCCCTTTTTCGAATTTATAGCGTTTCCATTCAGTTTTATTTTTGCATTTCTTGAAAATTAGAATAAAAATGGGTGGATAGAAACCCAACTATTGGCTTCAATTTACTTTTTGAGAAACATCACGCAAATACATTCCCGGATTTTAAGTGAGCGAAACTCTGCCTGCTGCTGAGCCTTACTGATAATACAAATAAACGTAACTCTATTTATAAATAATTTCATATGTTGTCTGTGGATGTAATAGTACATCTCCGCCAGTAAAATGTGTGGGAGCGGGTACATTGTAGTGAATGGGAGCGAGCTGATAAGGAGCTATGTCACTATGAAAGCCATTATCATGATGGTAGGCGTAGATAAAAGTGCTATATACGGTAAGTGCACTCCATTTACCACAGACGGCGTTATACCATGAAAAATGGTAAATAGCAGTTCACTGCATAGTATTAAAAATTTAGCATTTGGCGTCTAGCTTTTCAGTTTACTGACGCGCTCTACAACGTTGTGCAGTCCTTCCGTCTAATCTGCCGTGGTTATCTCACTTTTCTGTAATTTTCCATAATAGCCCTTTACATACGTACAAATAAATAGACAATTTGCACTTGAGTAATAGACGCCCCTAGAAACAATTTGCTCCTATAAAGCAGACTTGCGAACATTCGGAAAATCCCTCATTTGAGATGATTATGACTCATGACCAGCATTAACAAGGGGATGATAAACGACTTTAACGCTCGAGGAAGGATACAGACACACGCCCATCTGTGCGCTCCTCTCCAGATGTCGCTGCCTCGAAGGACGGCAAAGTCTCACAAACAACGGGGACGTTTGCCGACTCGAAGGATGCAAAGGGAAAAAACGTACATCGTCTGTTGCTCGCAGGTTAAATACTTCCGGGACCGGCCGGCATAGCACGGTGGTTTAGTAAAATCAAAAGTTTTCACAGCCTGAGGCACGATTCGTCCTGGTCGTATTAGTAGATAGACATGACCAGCCTGGCTGGAGGATGCTGAGGTGCAGCAGTAGTGGCGAACACATGTTTTGGTTTTAACAGATGTTGGCAGCTATCATTCCTTCTCGGACGTTGCATAATCATTTTGTGCACATTGTGAATACAAGCGTGAAGCATACATGCACTCAATGTGCACTGCTGCAGAAATTTTTTTGACCTAATATATTAATTGGACCGCATGATTTGTGTTAGGCTGTTAGGATTTGTTTCTCTTAGGCTAAGTGGACTTGTAAATGGTATTTAAAAATGAATGGCTTCCGCAACATTGGTTGAAAACAGCAACCAAAAACAAAGAGCCCCACACATGAGGGAATTTTTTTTAAAATTCTGGCTACAATAGGGATGTGCAATTCATCGAAATTCACTTACAATTTCAATTATTACACTCCACAATTACAACATCAGCATAATCGTAAAAAAAAAAAAGGTTATTAATACTTGCTGTTTAAATTGGTACATTTGCACCTTATTTTAATTTTAAAATAACAAATTTAATAAATTTAGTTTCATCCAAAAGGAACTTGCATAGTTATAGTGTTTCAAAGAATTTTATTTGTCTTAATATTTTTTTTTTGTTTTTTACGTTTAAAATTTTCTTGTTTTGTACCAATAACTAAATGATCATTCTACTTACTGTACAGTGCACAAGCTGCACTCCAACCCCAAGTTTTTGCCAACATAAATTGGCAAAATAATAATATATTATTGTAAATATATATTGTTATAAATTCTGTTTGGTCTAAAAGGAACTTACATAATTCTAGTGTTTCTGTTTTTTTAATTGGTCTTAATATTTTTTAAAATACTTAATGTTCTTGCTTTGTAACAAAAAATAAAATAATCGTTTGAGTAATTGTGATTTCAATAATTGCCAAAAATAATTGTGATTATTATTTTTTTTTAGTGCAGCCCTTGGCCACAACGTAGATATACCAAAACACACTCCCAAAAAGTTTGAGATATTTGGCTTTCGGGTGAAATTTCAGGATTAAACTAAAGGGTCTATGACCTGTAGATTATTTTATCCTCCTCTAAACCTTTTAAAGCACATCTCCAAATGTTTCAGTACTTTTTTTTTTTTTTTGCACAATTTGCTGTTTTCTTACAAGAAGTTGAATAGTATGATAAGGAGGACTATTTGAACACCAATACTAATTGAATCAGGTAATGTATTGGCCCATTCATGGATCAAACACCTGTTGTGAATTCTAGTTTCTTAGAATAAAGTAGTGAAAGATGTACTAAAGCATTGAAGGGTTGGACAAACTGTATGCAACAAAGGTTATAATGAATTTTAGGTTCATCCTAAAATTTACCCCCAAGCCAAATATTCCAAACTTTTTACGCGTAGTGGTCGTATAACGTGTTCGGAATACAATTTTTGCCGCTTCTCAGCCTATGCCAGTCTATGAGTATATTGTATAATGGCTCATAACACTTGTAATAGTCATTAAATATAAATGAACAGACCAGTGTGTTTAAAATATATATCTACAGTGGCAGTCATATACTATATGATCATATACTATATGACCCGGGGTAATATGAGTCACCAGAACGTTTTATGAAGCAAACCTACACTACATTAGCAGCAAAGTGAAGAAACCGGATTACCTTCAATTTGGACAATTGTCCCAAGTCCTTTGCCGCATTGAAGATCATCTGAGCTCCTTGCTGCTGGAAGACAAAAGTATATATTTAAATTTTTAATATTATGCCATATGAAAAGAAAAATGCATGGCCATGGGGGCCATTCTCACATAACATTATAAGAAAAGCGTGTTTTCCATTCCTTTCCATTCCTTTCCATTATTCATGGCGGATAGGGATCAACCATTACCCCAAAATATTTATAAATCAGATTCAGAAAATTGTACTTATCTCTGCGGGGCAATTTAGGGAACATGGAGCGGGTACATTTATTCACAATTTACAATAAACAAGGTTACAACTTAAATAAATGAATAATATAATTAGCCTAGGCCTATGTTAATAGTTTGTAAATATACCACAAATTATAATCTGGAAACAGTTTAATTTCAACAATCTTACATTAAACATTAAAATAAATATATTATGGAAAATTAACAGACAAATTAATAGACAAACACAAATCAAAGTAACGGTGATAAGCTATAAGAAAGATTGGAACCTAATTGCTCTTAAACAGCTAATGATGAATACAAATATCCAAATACATTATTGGCAAGCATGCGAATGATATTTTAGTCTAAAAGTTGCTTTTCTGAAAAAACTCACGCTTTGGTCGCTCAGCGGCGGCAATACGATGGTCCTCTCGATTGTGTTCAGCACGATCTTCCAAAGCTCTTTCAGAACCCGTTTCAGCACTGTCTTCTCACAAATCTTGGCGAATAACATCAAACTTGGAAAGAGGTGTAAAAAAAATAATAATAATTGAAGCATGTGTTTTAAACATCTTAATGACTTGTTTTCATAAATAATAGGATTAGCCGAGTACTAAATAAGCGTAAATAGTCAACTCGTTACGCTATTTTCCAACTTCAGGCTGACATTCAAGTCTGAGTAATTCCCCATGGGGGGTGGGAGGGATTGAGAATCCCCCCCCCCTCCCTGCAAACTATTCACAATTCACCTTATTACCATAAAAAATCCTTTTACACGTCAACATTGGTATGAAAAGGGTGCAGAGTGCAGTAACAACAAACAAGAACATAGAGTTAAAAGGGCCTTGCAGTGTGTTGGCCGCTTGCCATCGCCGCCACACAATGCTCGATGGATCAATTTTGTCCGAGCCAAGAAACCGCTGTTTAATATCATCGTGGCAGACCAATCAGTCAAACCGGGTGGAGTGGAAGGAATCCAAATACAGGCAGAGGGACTGTTACACTCGCAAAAATATATCTTGATGGATACACTAACTTGCAACTTAGGCTGTACCCCGAAAAATAGTAATACCTCTTTACCTTTGACACTTGACTTGCAGGTACAACGGGGTGCCGCATCTACTTCTATCTCAACCATGGAAATTATGCTAATTACAAAGATGGACGCTAACACATATGGTTAAGAGCATGTCTTTCGCTGGGTTAGCATAGCTGACTAAGCTTGCTAGCGTCATTGGTAGTTACAAGGCTGAGCAACGTAGCTTTAGCATTTTGCATACCTCTTTGACTGCCAGACGTTTTCAGAAAAGGAATGCCGAGGGTGCCAGCCGATTTTAAGCATTTTGACTGATCTTTCAAGGTCCATAGAAAATTATGTGTTTGGACTATGGAAACACACATACTACCAAATGAAACATTGGACTCTCATCTTTCATCAGAAAAAGTTTGTTTCTACCTTATTCCGTTTTTCAGTAATCAACAATAGAAAATGGTTAGTTTCACCTCTGTTTTGAAACAAACGTCTTTTAACGTCTTTGGCACTCCTCCATAGGATTTTACTAAACGTTATTTAACGTTTTTGGCAGTCAAAGAGTTAATAAGGTAACAACACCTAATTGTTATTGTGTGAGTAAAAGGTTTATAATTGCAAATACAAGATGGTGGTAAAGCACTTTTTGCTTGCCACCAGATGGTTCCAAAATAATATTATTTGAGGCGTGGCTTCGGCCTGAGCATTATGCAAGTTTTTACCAGACGATAGGTTCCTGAAAAATGCCTTACTGCAAATATTTGGGGGTTCATTGCTTACTTTTCAGCAGATCCTGTAGCTTTTGGTGGAATTTATGCTTTATCATCAACCTGCATTGATTTAGTTTAGCATTTTAGGGGGAGTTGCATCAGTTGAGCCTAGTTTTCCGCTAATCACGACTGGGCTCGATGCTTATCGCCCTCAAATAACCGGGGGGTATACAGTAATCCTGAACTGTATTACTGAATTCAATGGACGCTACCTTGAGGGACTGAAATGAACTTCTAATGTACCCCTTTTTTGTGGCAGTATATACCGTGCAGATGGGAGTAAGGATTAGCATTTCCATACCATAAAGAGGATTCCCCTGTAAAATTCCGATGACCTTAATGCTCCTTTAACAATAGCTGAGAGGGATTTCTAAACCTCAGATGAACCATTTATAATCTCTGTGGCTGTTTCAGGAATAGCTTGTCTTTCACACATAAATCTGTGTTTTTTTCCCTTGTTCTGGCTTGGGTAGGGTGATACTAAGGGGGGGTTCAAGTATAATTTCATGTCTCTACAGGCAGCAAGGTTAACCGCAAGTAACCACTGTACTCTGGGATGTTCAAACTACGGTTTGTGGGTTTTCTGTGGGGGCGACACTAGTGCTGTCACTACTATAATATTTTTTAGAATTGATTCATCTATCGATTATTCAATTGATTAATTGGAGTCATTTTAATTTTGCATTAGAAAAGCATTTCCCCCCTGATTACTGTTCATCAACCAGTGATTGGTGTTTATTTCGTACTTAGTATTCATATAGTGATTTTAAGAAAAAAAAGAGGATTGACGTTGTACTTTGTTACCTGTTCGGTCATTGTTTTCCAAAATAAAAATAGATGATTGCAAATGTCTTATTTTGATTAAACACAGAAATCTAATCATGGAAAATCCAACATTATTTACCTATTAACCTTTAAAAATAAATATTATATTTGATTGATGGAATGGTTTCAGTGTACTTATAAAAGTCAACAAATGTCATAGTGGCCTTGCAGTCTTTTTTTCTGTAGTTCGGACATGAAAAAAACAAACAGATTATTTAATCTGCTACCCACTTTTTATCCAGTAGATCCATAAGAGGCCGAAGGACAGTCTCCGCATCCATAGCTGCATTACTTCCCTTGGCCGAACCTTTCATCTGGACCAGCTCCTGGTTCATCTGCTTTACACAGTCCTCGATCACCGGTTTGAAACTGAGGAAAATAAATAGAGCATGTACTTTCAAATGTTTCCGTATAATATGTACAGTAATTCGTAATTGTTCGGGAAGGAACATGCTTTTGTAGAAAACGCAATAACATGAGGTGTTGTTTAAATAGCAGGTGGTCTATTTTTCAGTAACAGGCTACCTCGCTATCTGAACTCTACAAGTGAATTCCGGTATGGCATTATGGTGCAGCATGATGGATATTAGCACGTTTGCCTCACAGTTCTGATGGTCGGGCTTTAAATCCCACCTCCGGTACTCTGATTTACTCACAGATTCCAAAACATGCATTTGTCACGATAATTGAAGATTCTAAATTGTCCACAGATGTGAATGTGAGTGTGAATGGCCGTTTATCTGTAATATATTCCCAGTGTGATTGGCCGGGAACCGGCCCAGGATGCACCCAAGTCAGTTTGGACAAGCCCCAGCTCAACCCTCATCATTATAAGAGCCAGAAGAAAATGGATGTGGAAACAAAAATAGGTTTGCTTTTTTCAAAGTATAACTGAGGTATGATTCAATGTGGCTTGAGTGTGTCTACCCTGAAATAGAAACCAAAGCCAGAACAGGGTGGATTATTTTAAACCAAACGTAATGAACCAAACTCAACAGTGTGGCCGTAAAAGCAACGTCGAGGAGTTGTTTAATCACGGATGCTGGCTGTAAAAGTGCAACACGGGATCTTCCCCCCCGAAATGTTTAGGACAAGTTGAATCAATTACAAAATGGAGAGTACGGCTGTGAGATGCAAAGCAGATTAGCGGTGTAATTAGTCTGATTGAGAAGTTTGCACATGGGTTGCGCTAATACTCACCTGGAGCCCAAAACACCGCTGAGCTCGTCCAACACGGTGTTAAGTCTGTTCTGCAGCTCCTTGAGCAGATCACTAGCCTCTGCATCCAGCTGTCGTGGTAGAGGAAGAAGATGGACAGTTACTGCATGGTTGCACTCCAACGAGCTGCCACACCGCCTAACAACTTTGCAGGATGCCTGGGCTGGAATGAGGAGGGGAGGAGGGGAGGAGGGGGGGAGGGGGTTGGTAACCTGTTTGCCTCCCGCTCGTTCTGCGGGCCATCTGTGCCGAGCATCGCTCTGAATACAAATGGATGGCTCCGAGCCGAGCGCGGCTATAGGACATGGCGTTGGCGAAGTAGAAGCAGCCAGCTAGAAGGCGCCCACATGGGCAACGCCGCGTGCACTAGTGCGTAACATACAGTAGTCACAGCTGATGGAGTATCAAGGTATCAAGGGAAAAGGCTCGGCGTAATCCTGTATGGACTAGCTTGCATTAGTCCGTATATCATTCATTCTTTTCATTTTCATTTGGCAATCAAAGAAAAAGTAACGGATTGGTTTGTTTTTTTAATAAATAAATACAAATCCCGATTTTTGATATTTCAATGTAAGATTCAAATCAGAAATATAAAATGGAGAAGCAGGCCACAGGAGTGAATCTGATTTGAACATTTGATTAGTCGGGTATACCCTAATGTTTGGCAACGAGCAGCAGTAATATTGGTAATAGTTATTAATACGTTAGATGTTACTACGTGAGCAGTAATTTATCACGGGAAATAACATATTTATCCTGTCAGATGTTATCGTTCTCAATTTCTGATTTGATGCCCGCAGCCTCCCAGTCAAATATTTGCTTCACTACTGCCTGGGTGGCCAACGGTCATGAGTAGCAGATGTTGGTCCTCGGCCTTGAGCTGAACTTGGAAAGCTACTTCCATGGGGTTCTCTCTAGAGAATCTAATTTTATACACTTGTCATATGATCTTTTTCACTAGGTATTTAAGTCATCACAATTAAATATGTTTTAGTATTTTTTATTTTTCCATCTTTTATTAACCTATTAACTCCCAGCCATATTCACTGAAGCAACACCCTTCGCTCCCGGCTGTTGTACTGGATTTTGACTGATTTTGCAAGGCCCACAGTATATTGTGTTCTATTGCTATAAAACACGGAACCTACCAAAAGAAAGATTAGAGTCTCTTCTTCCATCAGGAGAAAAAAGTATATTTCTACCTGTCTCCGTTTAGCAGCAATTAGCATTAGAATTAAAGCTAAGTTTCATCATTATTCATAAATCTGTTTAGAACTGTGGGTAAATCAGCTTGTTTGCAACATGGCCCTGGTTGATCTCTTATAATCTGCTGCCACCTGCTGGCCGTTTTTGTATTTACTACCATTGCTTCACCCGTTCTCTGCAGTTCAGAGGCTGCATCAAAGCTTTCTGTATGCTCTAGCATAAAAAAAGAAAGTATAAATATGTCTTTGGGATACTTAAAACATTTAAAATAGAACATATTTATACGTTTTTGGGAGCAAATGAGTTAAGGAATGAGTGACGGCGTCTATTGAGGCAATGGCCACAATAGTATCCAAGGAAATCTAAAATGACTATGACTATGTCATTATGCAATACGGTATACTCACAACATTATAGGCTATAGTGCAAAACATTTGGTAAACCAAATATTGGTGCCGTTTATTGTAACAGTAATAGATTAACTGTGGAAGTGAGTATACGTGTAGTTATTGTGCTGTACGCATGAGTTTCACTTAGAAATTATTTGATTGGTTTCCTCTGCATGCATGCCTCTGTCTGCACATGAGCACAATTGATTTATGTGTTTGTGTGCTCACTTATGGATGTGTTCATACTCCACTCAGTTCAGCACAACACATGTCGCAGAGAAAACTGCCTGAATGTTGGACTTTTTTCTTTTACAGCAAAGAGAATGCTCTGTTTAAGTGATAACAGAGAGGAAGCATCAGTCTCAAATGGCCTGGAGAACGTTTTTGCCTGACCTCTAATCTGTTGTCCGGCAGTCTCTGGATTTGTTTTTTTTTCTTCCTTTTTCTGAGAGCCCTCACTTTAATGGCAATATGAGTGAGGAAAATACAAGTTCAGTGTTTGATACCCAAGGCCACTGTCATACCCTGTGAGCTGAAAATTCAATTCGGACTTCAAATGATAATTGACATTCCGGTCGAAGGTTACAATCTTGCCCGTAATCTCGTTTTTTGAGAGGTAGTCACACCTGTAGCCATGTCATCTGCACGTCATGACTCTGTAGCTTGTTCTTTTCACAGTTCTTTTTTCGAAGGACGAAAAGTAAGTCTGTCTTGTGAAATGTCAGGTTTCAGGTAAAGTTTTGATGAAAAGAGAAACATTATGAAAGTCAAAATCAGTAAAAAATAAATAAATAAATAGAAATAGGGGAAGTGGGGGGCAAACTTTTTTTTAACTGGCGGGAATGGGCTTCCATTAAAAAAAAGAAAGAAAAAATAGTCACAATCAGAAAAAAAAAGAGAGAGTCAAAATCAGTTAAAAAAAAAAAAAAGAAAAAAAATTGCCCAGCAGAAAAATTGCGGGTCTATCTGTTTGCGGTCACCTCCAGAGTGAATAAACTCTTCTCTGGCTTGGAGCCTATCAACAGAAGCCAAGCTTTGCTTTAATTTGCCTGTTTCAACACTTGCTCGTGAGGAGCCATTCTGAATGCAGTTAACAAGTAAATAATGGCTTGATAAACCACCGTCTAAAACGAGACATAACCTACCAAATTGGGAACAATCAAGACTGAAAGCAATCTGTGCATGTCAGTCGAGCGTCTATAAATGCAGGTGTTGGGATGTTTATTGCCACTGCAGTAATGCTCTTGATAAGTATATTGGCACTTTGGAAGTCAATTGCGAACCGAGAACAATTCTGTAATGAATTTTCGTCTTTGCAGGGGAAAACCTAAAGGAGAACTGACAACAATATGCCAAATTTGCAACAAAAAAAAAAACATTCCCTGAGATATAATCAGCAAAACCAGAAAACAAAACATCTGGAGTCATTAATACACCGGCAGTAAATGCCCTGGAGTGAACCAGGTCACGATCTGCTGGCCACACCATTGCTAGGCACGTGAAGTTGTTATGTGGATGTTTGTCATGCTCTTGAAATCGTACCATGAACATTGTGGCTGCAGCCTGGATAACCTGATCCAAACCACAACCGGTTAAACTCAAAAGGGTCGTGTGCGGGGGAGGAGGTGGTCAACAAGCTATGACACGTTTCTAAATCTAGGTAAAAAAAAAAGATTTAAAAAAAAAAAGACTGGCAGCGAGGGAGGGCAGGAAGCAAGCTAAAAATAAAGAGATGGCAATGCATGTTTTTTGAGCCACTATCCCTACAATGCCGGTGATGGTGAGCTCGAGCAGCCTGTCCTGAGGGGTGATGGGCCATTCAGATTCCGTATGCTCCGTGGCACATGCTGCTGGAAGGGATTCATAGTAGAGGGGTGTGGTGGAGTGAAAAAAGCGCATGAGGAGTGGTGGGAAGGAGAAGGAGGGGGCATTCGTGCTTTTTCAGATCATTCGTAAATGGCGGGAAAGGGCTGTTGGCGGGTCCTATTACACACACCTTACAGAAGGACACAACACCCTCCTCCTGGAGAGAGAGCACATAAAGAAAATTGGGAAAAAAGGGAGGTGGGGTATCAGGGACGGGTGTGGGGGCATTACCATAGGAGACAAAAAACGCAAGGCGAGACAAGGTGTTAGAGATTTATAAAGAAACATGCACTTAAGTCAGAAGAAACCACAAGGGCTGCATCCCCAGGGTGGGCAGTGAGACGACTGTGTTTCACACACCTTTAAAGGGTTTTTCTATTTATGCGCATGAAAAAGGTGTTTGAGTCGATTGCGTTGAAAAACCTGCATGCTGTGTGTGCTAACACACTCGCTCCAACTTTCGCACGTCTAACCAATATCTGTGATCTATCACAAGGGTCATTCAAACCTGCTTCTGACAATATTCGTAAACCTGGATTTGAACCCTATCATATCAGCAAACTGAAGGAAAATTTTTTGATTGGCGGAGCAAGGAGACATTAGTCAGGTTTCCATCCAATTGTTTCGATTTTTTAAGCAAATTTACTGAAAATGCACAAAACGGACATGCGACTAATGCCCGTTTCCATCTGTTCTTGTTTTGAAAATATTGAGATGGGACTCCATCGCTGTAGGTGGCGGTATACACCATAGAGATGTGATCCACCCGTTATTTAAAAGAAGACCAGGAAGCGACTGCGGTCGTGAGCTCGTTCCTCAACCCTTGAGTGACTTTTATTTTTTATTTTTTCCAATTCTTTATTTTACTCCCTTCTAAGTGTAAATATTAGCCTACTCTAAAACGGAGTCTATTTGGTCCCACTCTGAATAGTCAAGTTTACTTTGTGCCAATGTTTTTCCCAATATGCTAATCATCCCACATCTGACACCACAGAGCTCTGACGAAAAGTACCCGCAACCCAGATTTCAGTGTATTACGTTGAAAAAGCTGTACATTAACCACAATGGCACACAACCAAGATCTTTAGCATGGTTACTGTAGTCACAAGTTGGATAAGCAGGGGGCAGGTTGAAGGTTTGAAATTGCAAGTACAGATAAGAGTCTGACAAGGCAGATTAGTCGACAACACCGTTACACGGGAAACTGAGGGAAGGATTACAGCACAACACTGTCAGGGTCATTGCCTTTTCACTTCCAATAAATGTCACCCGAAATTATCATTTACATAATCATGACCTAGCGCTTATTTCTCGGGCTGAATGCCGGTGTGAGGATGTGGAGTTTAAGCCTTGCATTGCTAACAGACAGCAAGCCTGTTCAATTGCCCATTTCAAAGACGCAAAATCCCTACAAAACATCTGGGAAATGACAACCTTTTGTCCTTATATTTTATTATAAGGGGGGGGGGGGGAACAATTGAGACAGACCTGTTTGCCTCCCATTGACTCGAACATCTTCTCCAACTGGACTCTGAGTTGCTGAATGTTGTTGAGAAGAATGCAGGGCTGTCAAAAGGAGTCGAAAAACAAATGAGCGTCAGCACACAATACATATTTAATGTTCACGTCTTGCCAATATAAATGACATCGCCCACTGCGCAGAAGCGGCATGCGAGGTTTGACTCGCTCGTAAAATGGGAAATACTTTGCAAAAATGTCAACAAAAAGAAGCAAAAAAAGAAAAAGAAAATGTTGGGGATCACAAACATCCATCAATTTTCATTTCTTGACACATCATCTATACAAGAGATGCAAGGCGTCTACACAACATTGTCAGTCAGCGGAGGAACATAATACTACAGGGAGAGGAATGCCTGCGCTGAATACACCGGACGTTATCGATTTTGCCGCTCCTTGACAAATTTAACAGATGATGAACATTAATCACAACACCTTTTATGCTAGCCTGCCAGTAGCTCTTCTTAGTTTTTAGTCAGGCGAACACGATGTACATTATCTGCCCCAAATAGTCGGAGATTCAGACCCAGTGCTTATGAAAGGGAGGGTCGTGGGAATGGATAGGGCTGAGATTGTGCTAACCACACAGGAGCATGATTGGTGCTTTTCAAAGCCCTAAAAGCAGAATCGAGAGAACATACTGCACATACAGTAATGACTCCATTTTCTTTTGGATTTCTTTTTCTTTAGATCTAAGAGCATATTTGCATCCGGTGATTAGATAGTGGATAAAGGGAAAGGAGATTTCTCAGAAACAGAATGTGCTCTTTAGCTTGTGGGAGGATGAAAAATGTTGGAACAGTCCACTCACGCAGGATCCTAATATTATAGTGACAGATAAAACATGTGAAATGTCTCCTGACTTATTTGCAGACAGCTATGAAATTGATTTAACCCTTTGAGTTAAATTTGAATAGAAAAATGTCTTACAATTTGTTTTATGCACTTCACTAGTCTAAACACGGTATTGTGATTAATATTGCATTTGTGGAATATAAATTAGGCAGACAAATCTACCCATTTTTATCCACCTTATGGGGGTCCTTGCACACTACAAAAAAGGACAATGTAAGAAAAAATAAAGTAAAATAAGAAAATTATTACTTCAAATAAGCAAAATTATTTGTCAACAGAACAAGAAAATGTTACTTAAATGTACCTGTAAGAGTTGGAAAAATAAGAAATATATTAACATATTAATATATTAACCACAGCAGTCTTGAATTTTTTATTTTTAGACTGAAAACAAGTAATGTTGACTTTTTTCAAGCTGAACTATTTTCTTAAAATACAAGTATTTTTTTACGCTTGGATAACTTTGCCTGAGTGTCAAGCAGGGTAAGGATTGAACCCACAACCTCTAATTCTGTGGGTAGGCACTCTACCACTAGACCACTGATCTGGTACTGGAACAAGCAAAAATTTGCTAAGTAAATATAACGAAACAAACCACTATACTGTCTGATTGTTTTCATACTTGTATTTTTTTTCCATTTAACTTATTACTAGATTATACAAAATCTTAAAAATAGTAAAATTCTACTTATGAAACCCCAGTTCAAGGCCTTTGATGCTGGTTAGTTGTCATCTTAAATTGTGGAAAATGCTTGTTTCAAGCCTCTCAGTACTGAGCTGTTAACACTCAATGCCAAGACTGCTTGATCAAATAAGATAATGATGTAATAAGTAGCTTAAAATAAGCACAATTTCATTTTAAGTAAAAATAACTTTTCAAAGCAAAATTTAGGTTAAATTTAAGAAATTATATTTTACTTAAGATTTCAGTTTTTGCAGCGTGCAGTGCCACTAGTTGACGACTGAAAATGACATCACTGGGTCCAGGTAAGGACCAACATTTTTTGTATCAGTGGGAAGTGTTGAGGAACAGTTAAATGTACAAGGGACCCAAGAGTTGTAACACCTTTTGACTATCTCACTCTCCTCTACCGTTTTTCTTCTTCTTCTCTTGGCCCAGTGGTGATCAGGTTGGCAGGAGGTAGAACAAGTTGAACATCTTGCACAGCGGCATAAGAATATGTCGTCGCACAGCAATTAGCGCAACACTCATTGTTTTTTATTTCATGTATTGATACTGCGTTTATACCATTAGGCGTGTATTTCACACAGATGATTGATGGTTAGCGATGGAGTACGCCGCGTTCCAATTGTGCAATTTACAAATTCCGGTTAAACAAGCTGCCATATGTACAGAACTCAAAAAACTCAAGTGACCCCCCCTGTTATCGGGCATAAGTCTCGTTTTCTTTTCCAAGTGTGTGGCTCTACCAAAGTCTTCGTTCACGCACCCACACAGACGACTGCGTTGTAGCATAATTTGTGTACGGTTCGTGTTCATTAATCTTATAGCATCAAGTTGAAAAAGTACATAGAGTAAGTGGCTACTCTATAAATAACGTCTGTAAATTTTCATCGAGTATCCTGCACAATGTGCTCACGACAGCTTGACTGATTCTATATGTGGAGGGGGTGTTTGTGCAGGCTTTCTTTTTATGCTTATGACATTTATCAACACGTTGCTACAATACTTCTAAGTATATCTTTGAGTCATCTAATTGCATCTCTGCATTTATCAGCTCTGCGTCACAATGCACAGAAAACAAACATCATTATAGTGATTGCTTTCTATTTGATGGATGACTGCCACTGCATCACTCAGATGATGCCTTCTAAATGTATATATTTTTTCGTTGTCATCCATTTGTGGAGCAGGACCTCCCGAACACCCGACACAGAGGCCAGAAAATACAACAACTTTGGGCCGGGAGATGAATAATCACGCTTTAAAGTGCATTACGGCACGCAGTGCTAGACTTAAGCGAGAGCACTTCCATTTGCTGTTACTGGATTGACTTATATATTTATCTTTAGAAAAACAAAACAACTCTGTCACGTATTTGCATACAATCGAATGCACTTACCACGTTCTCCTTGTTCAAATACAAAGGGAAGTCCTTGGAAATGATTGCGGCATACTGCAGAAGAACCTTATTGATAGTCTGTATGATGGGAGGGAGAGAGTCAGCGTTACAATCAGAGTTGTTTGCCTTTGCTGTTAATTAATCACAGGAATGTATTGGGGAAAAATACAAGCAGCGTGGCCTAATAGCATGAAGAATCAATACAGTCCGTTATTATTTGCAAAAAAAAAACTAAACAGAGAAAATAGCTCGACATGCTGCACTAATAATAATAATAAGCCTTTTTTTTCTACTTTGTTGTAAAGTTGACTGTTCTTAACGCAAGTCAATTGGATTTTGGGATGAATATCCATCACATTAGTTTGTTTCAGTTTGAGTAGTAAACATCTTTAATGGTAGTACAAAATTCAGCATCTCCCAAAAATAGAACATACCGTAAGAAACAAAATGCCTTTTTTTTTTTTTTTTTTTTTTTTACATTTTAATATTAACAGTGTTTAACTATTTTTTAAACTTCTATGACTGTTAGGAACGTTACAATAAACACAATATTGAAACAAAGTTTGTCCTATAGTCAGTCAATATAGATTTTTTGATGGCACGGTTTGACCCTGGAAGACTTTACTTTCTGAGAAATGTTTAAAAAAAACTAAGAAATGCACTAATATTGTGTTGTCTCACAAACACCTGACCTTCGCAAAGCGGCACATGAAGTGAGCCAGAGCTTGAGGGTTCGGACACTCGAGCTTCTTGATGATCTCAAAACTCTGGTTCAGCTGCGTGAACACGTCCACCACCGAACAGGAGAAGAGGGCGTGGTCGGACGTCTGCTGGAACTGTGGAGGCAAAAATAAAAATGTAGTATTGTATTATACGAGTATAATGTCCAAACTCTGGATAGATCCAATAACTTATTTCTCAAAAAGCAGGTTTCAAGTCCACTGTTAATAATAGAAAGAAAGCCTTAAAAATGTACAAAATAGGCCACACTTGAGGAAATAGAGTTGTATCGTTACTTAAAATGACTTTCAACAAATAAAAATTTGATATTTAAAGTGATCAAAACAATGGAAACACAGAGTGGTAGTAAACTCAAATGTTGTGAGCTTTGAAAGATAACAAAAGGTTAAAAATACAATACAGGTATAGACCGATCTGTACAAACCAATTTCTTCATTCTTCTCATCCTTTTATATACCGCCAGCTCCATTTTATTTCGCCTTTAAATCACTCTTTGTTTTTGTTTGATACAGTTCCATTCATATTCTTGTCTTGTGCACGACCCAAGACAAAGAGTGCCTTCCTGTCTGCGTGAGATTCCTTATTATCTGAGATACTCTCCCCTCCTGGAGAAGCGCAATTCTTCCTAGCGGGCTGTCCTTGGCCCATTTAAATAAAACAAGGAAAACATTGAGAACTACAAGGAGGCTTTTTTTTTTTTTTTTTAAAACTCACGCCGTCTTTCTTGTCCCTCTCCAGAGCGCCATTGAGAAAATCCATGGCCACATCCTCATTCTCATCAAGCCACTGAATGACAAACGGCTCAAACCACCTGAAAGAGAAAATACCACATTAGTGATTATGCTTGGGTTCATTTTTGGGTTAAAAAGTTTGGCACATTTTTGCACTCTTAAATGATGGCATAATTCAAATAGCTGCCTGGTGCGTTTTTGTTCCAACGAATCCCCTTATCACTCGGTGTCTTTGATTAATATTAATCAGACCTATACTGCCATGTGTTGCGGTAGTTGTCTTCAGCATAGATTAAAAAAATAGAACTGAAGTTTATTGTGGCATTTAAAGAAAAGTTTTGAAGACTTTTAATGTATCTTAATCTCAAACTATACATCATATACCCCCTCACAATTATGTAGATGTTGAGATGTTTTTTAGATTTTTCTTTTTGCTTTTTGTAAAAATATAAGAATCTACTGACTAATATTCCCTACTGTGAAACACTGGGCCAGGAATTGTATAGATCAAAAGAAGAAGAAGAAGAAGAAGAATGAAAAAATAAAATAAAATAGGTCATAAGCTCTGTTGAGTTCCTGTCAATATTTCTGCTACAAAGCAAAGAACTCCACCAGGGTGACTTTGAAATCTTTTCATGTGTCTCACACTCTTTTCCTGTTTTTTTTTTTTATTGAACAATGACAAGCAATTTAATATATGCTTCCCTCGCCATCCATATTAACTTGCATACAATGTTGCGTCTGCTACAGTTGTCCAACCGTGCTGATAAATCAGGTGTGTTGAAGTATGTTTGACTTTCTCCTCCTCTCCGTCATCCAGTAAATGCATGAAAACGCATATTGAACGGATGCTTAATTTTCTGTGGTGCCTTAAAGTGGTCTCTTAATTAACGGGTGCAAAAATCTTGGCACGGTTTAATCAGGAATTCCATTAGGCTATTTAGCAGCAATATATCACAACGACAGCATCATTTCACACGTCATGCATTTTGAGTGTATGTCCATTCAGTGTGTGTGTATGTTTAGGGAAAGAGTGCATTTGACTTTTTTTTTTTTCTGGACAGTGCATTTTACTTACAGAGAATATTCTGGCGGAACCCCCTTGAAGGCTGGCAGTTCGCGCACATACTCATTATGGAACCATTTGACTTTGAAGTGAAGATTCATGTATTCAGTACTTTTGCATAAGCGGTGCTTATCGTGCTCTGAAATGCAGATTAAAACACAGGAAAGGGAAACCGGTTACAGCAAATGCTTCATGTCTAAATTGAAAAGCTTGGTTAAAAAAAAAAAAGAATTAAAAAAAAAAGCTTGTTAACTCTTTGACTGCCAAAAACGTTAAATAACGTTTAGTAAAATCCTATGGAGGAGTGCCAAAGACGTTAAAATACGTTTTTTTTCAAAACAGAGGTGAAACTAACCATTTTCTATTGTTGATTAATGAAAAACGGAATAAGGTAGAAACAAACTTTTTTTCTGATGAAAGATGAGAGTCCAATCTTTCATTTGGTAGTATGTGTGTTTCCATAGTCCAAACACATAATTTTCTGTGGACCTTGAAAGATCAGTCAAAAATGCTTAAATCGGCTGGCACCCATGGCATCCCTTTTCTGAAAACGTCTGGCAGTCAAAGAGTTAATTTCAAATCCATACAGTTATTTTCAACAATTTAACTTTAAAAAAAATGTGCAAGCGTATTCATAATAAATACGAGACTTAAGGAACAGTTTTTTGCTTCAACACAAATATCTTCACAAACACAATTATGCCAACAGCCTGCAGCTATTGAAGGCATTAGAAAATAAAAAGCGTCCGGCAGCTCCCTTCAGAAAAGACAGAAAGCCCTTGAATGACTCCAGAGAAACTCCCGATAAATCCGATTTTGGCTGACATTGCTGCTGAGTCATTAAGCCTGGCTCGCTTCAGACATTTTTGGAACAATTAAACCTGTGGGATACCCCTGTCAAAGTAAACAAGTGGAATTCAAATAGCGACTCTCAACCATATTTTATTACATTATTTTTGTTAAGTTATTATTTCTTGTTCTGGTCAAGTGGCACACTGGACAGTCACTTGTTGCTAGGTAGAACTTGTGTTTTTTCTGCCCTCAAGACAAATAAAATACTTGGCATAGCTGTGCCACTCATTAGGCTGTGTTAACCCATTAACTTAGTTTACATCTATACCTGCACTATGTCTAAAGTATACATGTATAAGAAATTAAGACAATATTGAATGATGAACAGCAACATTACCCAATAACAACGTGCAGCCAATATTGTTTTATAGGAAACAGTATGGTATAAATTTTACGTTTGCCAGCCTCTCGTCGCGAGGCAGTGAGAGAATGAAAAAGGCCAGTCGCACCTCAATGATAGGATTTTTTTGAACAATTGAAAAACAAATAAATAAATAAAGCTTTCCTTCAAAAAACACAGATATTTCTAAGGTACTCCAAACCTAATATGCAGTAAGTGCTGAGATGTTTTTTTATTGTGCCTGCAGCGCTAGGAGAAAGGTATGGTGCGTTTGTTTTGTCGTTAAAAAAAACAAAAACAGTATAACTGTCACTGGGGGAAAAAAATACCAAAAAGTAGCCGCCATGAGATTGATGAGCAGTATATGACTAGAGTAAATTCTCTGTCAGACTCCTTAGGGTGAGATAAAAAATGCAGTGAAAGGCACTCACACATGCGCATGCATGAGGCATGAATGAAGTCATGATAAGCAGCCTGTGTAGACAGCGCTGCCATTTTAAATGGGAGCACTTGCGCGAGGTTGAGTGTTTATGAAACACACCAACACGCACGAGAGTGCGTCTTCACGACGACAAAACTATGACTTGCACTTACTGTAATATGCATGCCAGGCCAGTAGTTGGCAATGTTGTCTTGAGTGTGCACACAAACAACAATATTGCATGTTGCAGCGTTTACAAACCGGTCCTGTGTGTAGGGCCTCATTTCATCTCTCTATTTGGAACTTCCTAAATCATCACATCTTTGACTCGTGTCACAAATCAACAGTTTTTGTGGGTCAGCGCTTCTGCTCAATGCCTCTGACTTCCGAGCCGTGAGGAGATTCTTAGCAAGCACTTTCTACTGGCAATGCAGTGACATAATTTCTGCATCATTGCTAATCCATCCATTTGATCTTCAACCTTTATAAATGCATTTCTTTGATTGCCTTGGAGTAATTATTATTATTAAATGCATAACGGTGTCAATGCAACGCTTGTCTCCTTTGCGTCAGAATAATTTTTAGAATCGTTTAATTAATCTGAGTTTGTAGCCCTGTAGAAAAAAATTGCTTTTTTTTTGCTTCTTCAACTTCCAAACTAGCAGAAGAGGAAGAAAAGGTCAACTCTGATTGGCTGTTGACACGCACATTTCCGCAACATCTGATCGAGTAAATATTCTCACAGCTGGCCAAACTTCTTCATTATATAATAAAACAGCCTTGCGTGTATTGCCCTTTGAAAGGTTAAAACAAAACCATTATTGATATCATTTAAATAAGTATGCAGTTATCGATAAAAAATGGCACTTAAGACGTTAACAATGTGAAGGAATTCATCTATGGCTGCTTTCATTTTGCTCACACCGCCTCAACGTTAGCTGAATAGAGGTTTGGAATCCAGCTCGTTGCACCCTGCCTGTCACGCCTTAATCCTGATAAGAACCACGAGTGCTTAGCCTGATGAATTGTGCTAACTAAGCCTGCCATCCTACACTCTTCTTTAAGCCCAAAGAAAAATATTGCCAGGTGTTTAAATGATCATTTTTACATACACACGCTTGGCTTGTTGCATTCAAATATCAAAGCGATACTGGGTGTTGCTCGTTTTCAATGAGGAGGAGGATTTTGATGGTTTTCCCCACAAATAAATAAATAAATACAAGCTGCACAGCAAATGTCATCTTTGTTTTGATTTTCATTTTATCATTAATCCTCGAATTCTGACACGACAAAAAGCTCATTCAAAGGCCATTTTTTTTCCCATTGCTCTCTGCTTTCCTTTTAACTTTCCAACTGTTGGGTTAGTTCAAATTGTGTATGAATTTTGACAGTTTGGCAGGGCTCCCAGGAGCCCAAGTAGAAGACCTTTGAAAGCACTGCAATATCCTTCCTGAAATGAAACCAGACAATCCCTTACAGTTACTTTCCCTCTGGGATCACTGCTCCCATCTACACCCAATCGTCATGGGTGAATCGGTTTTGACTACACGGAGAAAAGTAAAGTTTCACTTGCTGGCAGCTTCGATAGTCGGTTGTTTTTCAAGAAGGCAAATCGTCATCTTGATGCAGAAGCTGAACAAAAAAAGAGATGGAATATACTGTTTGGTAAAAAGCAAAAACATCAAACATGTAGAAGAATCAAGTACAGGGTAAATCTTGTAGGGTACATATTTCATTTTTTTAAATCACTCAACGGCTCAGGAACAATCCCACATCCTTCAACATGGAAGACATCCACTCTATCACCTGAGCTATGCCACACCTACTGTTGGATAACATTGCAGGTGTGACCAAAAGGAGACCACCTGACACCAGCGATATACTGACCTGAAGGTTCTGTGATCGTTCCTCAACCCTTGAATGACTTTTTTTTTTTGTGGGGTTTTTTTTGGGGGGGGGGGGGGGGATTACACAACAAAGTAAATCCACCCACTCATCCATCCGATCTTTATCTCTTTTTGGAAAATATGTAGACTGGATAAGTAATCCGTTTAGAATTTTGGCAAATCTTGATGGCATGATGTCTCCGCTGCTTGCGCCACATTCAATACTTATTAATTTGCCAGCTTGGCGATGAAGTGTGAGGAAGTAATGCTAACCACTACAGCACCATGCTGCCGGTTTGTCTAAAAACACAAAGTCACCTGGCTATCTACAGGAAGCAGATGGAGGTCATTTCTGAGAAAAGGTCAGTAGGTGTTTACTAAGTGTGTGTTTTGCATACATTATAACGTCATGAATGTATTTTTTTTTCAACCCTTCCTTTCAATTTTTATAGTTGCTCCACAGAGAGGTCGTGCAAGCACAAATCATTAACCTCATAGTTAATCCAGGAAAAAATAGCCCGGCCTTGTTGATGTTAGTCGTCAACGAACCTAACATTTGTTTTTGGAATGTACAGTAGGAGGAAGCTGGAGTTGAGAGTCAAATGCAGAACCACTTGACTGTGAGGCAGGTGTGCTAACCACTCGTGCTGTTTTCTATGAAAATTACATCATCTAGCTGGTAATCTTTCAATCAGCATATCCAATTATCCACTTGCTTTCATAAAAAAAAGATCAAGGGAAAACTGTCATCTTCCATTTTAAATATTTTGCACGCACAAAGTTACTTCCAAATGAAATTGTATGGGAACAGAAGTGGCTAATGGTTCGTTTTCCAAATGTTGCCGTTCAGAGGTCATCTTAAGAAACCCCTGCCCCCTCGTATCCTCTAAAAAAACAACGCAAGCAGCCCTAAGATAGAGCTGAAGGGACCTCTCCCTCCATTCACCGGCACTACAACCCACGGTCTTGGAATGGAAGGGAGAATCCGAGGGAAATGAAACGAGGCTAGCGGGGGAGCGGTGCAGTAAAACACAGCCAGGCTGCGTGACTTCTTCAGTGAGTCATCAGCGTCATTTTTAGAAAAGCTTTAAATGATTTACATCCAACAATTTCAACCGGGAATGTAAGCGACAAGTGACTTTTTTTATTATTATGTGTATTTAATATTACACCCCGCGACTATTGAAGTTCCTTGCTTCACCTCTTTGAATCTCATAAGCAGGAGGTACCTAATGAAGTGTCCGGAGAGTGTGGTCTTCCCAGGCCCGTGGTTGCGTATCTGTCGCTCGTGAAGGTCAGTCGGTGCATATTCATACATACTGCATATGTAAATCCATTCTCACGAGGTCTTCTGCCGCCGCTAACCAACCGCCTGTACGTGCATTTTTGAATGTTGAACAAAGACAAGAGAAGGACTAGCTGCAATATGCTATTTTCTTTCCCTGACACTTCATGCATTTATGTGGTAATTCTCTCAAGTCTATTCCGTGTTATTGACGGTGAAGGGTTCTGCTAAAATGTTAATAAATTGTTGCAAGTAGAGAAAGTAATGAGAGACACACTGGGTTCTAAAGGCAAGGGTTTGAGTTGAGTAAAAGCCAATTGGCCAGCGAAAAATACACACCATGATTCTGGGTATTTGATTGGGAAAGTAGTGCCTTTGGAGACCAATTAAATTTGTATTTATTTTCATTTGGGCTATTCTCTAGCCTACCTTAATATTGATTTTACATTAAGGGTCATTATTTGTTTGAGTACGCTTGCAAAAGGCTTTCTGCCAAGCACTACAGCTCACTTCTGCATGGTAAGGTAGGCACTTTTTGTTGTATATGTATATTGTATATGTTAGGGGGCCCGTTCCATCTCATCAGGGTCACTAATGAGCTATAGCGTATATTAACTGCCTTTGGGCGAGATGTGGTAACACCTTGGGCTAGTCACCAGCCAATTACACGGCAGATACCGGAATGAAAAACAACCATTTTAACCTATAGACTATTTCAATTCTTCAATGAAGCTATCTAACCTACTGTAAAATAACTAGCTAAGGCGCAACATAGTCTCAGTCACGGTAATCTAGACTTGCCCTAGCATGAAAATGACAATGTGCCCATTTTCACTGTCTACGAAATTGCGCCCCTAGTGGTACCACTTTTGTTGTCTCACTTTTCAACACACTTTTGTTAGGGTATGGTTCGCTTGATCTAGCACAGACATAAATATTGTCGCTGACCTGTGAAAAACACTTACTGTATGTCCATTTTTCTCATTTCTTTCCATTTTTACATTTATCAGATGAAACTGAATGTAGACATCCCAAAAATGTAAATTAAAAAAAAACAACAAAAAATGGACATAAGTGTTTTTCACACGACGGCGACAATATGCTACTTTTTGTTGATTGGTCATCAGAGAATTGTATGTAATGGAATAGCCATGCAGTTTTATGAAAGCGGTTCCTCAGATTTCAACGGTTTCTGACATACGTCATTCCGAGGTTTCAAACAACAAACAAACTAGTTTGCGCAACGTCATAAGAATACTTGGTCAAGTTACTGCTATAGTTACTGGTTTTATAGTCATTGCCTAGGAGTGTTTTTATATGTATACACAAATACTGCAATTGTGATGTTACTACTGTCATAGCATAGTTTAGTGATAGAATACGACATGTTTCGACTTGAGTACAAATTGGGGTTACTGCCCTATAAATGGAATTCTGTTGTAAATGTAGGACCCCCCGCCCCTTGTACTTGGCATTTACACTGTTTTTAATGTGGTAATGACTAATCAGCACACCAAACACTATTTTTATCCTGCTTCATGGTGGTTGTGCTAAATGCTTGGCTGCATGCCTGTAAACAAAAGCAAATGTTCCGTTTGTTGCTAAGCCTGTGATTGTGAAACAAGTTCTTTTGTGCCCCTGCTGGTGGTTAAACAATGCTGGCTATCCCCAGGGAGGAGTTGGCTCAGCGTCCCCGGTGAGGATGTCATCTTATCTGACGTCCGCCCTACCGGGACGTAGTGACTCACACGGGACCCGTCATTGATTTAAATGGCATTCATAAGTGCAGTGACTTACTCCCATTATCGTGCGGTGACCGACCATCCACAGAATTGGACACGCATAGTTTGGTGGTTTGGCAACCAATTTCAAAAGTTTTGTCAATGACTGGAGGCATGTACGAAGCAATAACCCATTAATTTGTTTTGTAAAAATAGAAATACAAAATGTAGCTAGAGGGAAGAATCCATTTTTATTGAAGCTGTCGTGCACCATGCAATTAGCCATACCGGCAACAGCTACAAACATAATATTTCATGAGATGGTGACCGTCCTTCTAATAGACACAATTAGTCACTGGGTGCATCATCCATGATATAGCAACACAAACAAATCCCTTCCTCCAATAGATATGTCTCCTATTTACCATAAAAAAAAAAAAAAGGGGGGAATAACTACTAAAGCTAAATAACTACCAGCTACTGCCTTCCGGCAGGAGATTCAGGGCCCCCAGAACCAGGCTGAATCGCTACAAAAACTCATTCCTGCCGACATCCATCAAACTGCTTAACAACCGACATTAACTCAGTGCAATAAGATATATACATATATGGTGCAATGTTGTGTACATACTCATGTGTGTGTGTATATATATATATATATATATATATATATATATATATATAGAAGTGTGTATATGTGTGTGTGTATATGGGTGTGTGCAATGTACTTCTCTACAACATGTATACTCCTGTGAAGACTTCTGGGAAGTCTTCTACTTATTGCTGCGCTTCTTATTTATTTAATTTTAATTTGATCTCTTTCTATTCTGTTGTTTTCTCTTTACTGTAAACTGCAGCTGGACGGAGTCCAGGAAAAAAGTTCCCCACGGTGAAAATAAAAGTATATCGTATCGTATCGTATCGTATCGTATCGTATCGTATCGTATCGTAAATAATCCTTGCTAACCAAAACAGCAACACATACCACAGCACATAAGCTCAGAGAACGAATTAGTATTCTAGGAGACTCTGACATGGTTGTTCCACAATATTCTGGTTGGAAGGCAGCCATTTTGTCTAAGATGCCGTCATGCCACATGCTGGCCATTAGATTTTGTTTTTTTTTCTTGGCAAGAAGTATTTTCCAACACAAGTATTTATTTTTGATGATATCGCCTTTCTACAGTACTCCCGCCTTTGGTCCCTTTTGAAACGGGGGTGGAGTGAGGGGGTGGTGACGAGCACAGCAGATCCGTTAGTCAAAGTTCTTTGTTAATTGTTAGATCACATGAGATTTCTACTGAGGCTTTTTTTAATTTATTTTTTTAAAGATTGGCAATGGAATAGACTATTTGTGGTGTTCTGTTTTGACATTATGAGTGGCCACTATACACAGCACAGCCAAAAAAGCTAGTTTCATATGTGGGGTCAGTAACAGGTAAAAAAAAAATGTTTAGGATATGAAAAATACTTGTGTACAATGGGCCTAACAAGTAGGCTACCATATTCTCAATCATATTCTAGATTTTAGCGGAGATATTCACTCTACCTATTTTGAGTATTTTGTACTTCTCTCTGCTTCCAACTTTAAGGAAAAGCAAATTGGAAACCAAAGTCCATATACTTCTCCATTTTTTTACCATAAACAAGTGCAATAGTCAAGTCAAGTAATCATAGTCCAAAATCCTCAACTGGCTCACTAATGTAAGGATTTTATAACCAATTTTGTGCTGTGATCAGCCAGCAACAGAACATTTAATTCCCAAACCCCGACCAGACCCCATTAATTAAAAAAAAAAAAAAAGCATCATTCACAATCATGGATAAGAGATTAAGTGTCGTCTATTACACTGAAAGCTGCGATGAGATATGTCAAGACTGCAGCGCTGGTGAATTCATGCAACTGAAACTACAGCAATACGTCATTCATTTATGTTTAATGAAGCTCTTCCAAAAGGCGGGATACGAGTTAATGGGCTGCTGGAGTTTTTGGTCTTAAAGGATACGCTTTAGTGACGGTGATTAAACATCTTTACGGTAGCTTTGCAGCATCTATACTCGGAGCTTTAAAATAGATTCTGTAGTCCAGTTGAGCTGTTTCCACCAATCTGTTGGTGATGTAAATGAGCTACAGAATGGGAAGAACTATAATATCAGTAACGCCCTGTATGGTATACTGTGCATATTTCCAGGACTGCAGTCATTAAATATTTTTGGAATCAATTCTATCAAATATTTAGTTGATTAATTGGCGAATATTTGTTGTGAGTTTATTACCATTTTTTCAACTTTATTAACTCAACTTTATTTATAAAGCGCTTTGAAACAACCATTGTTGCATGTAAAGTGCTGCACAAAAAGCAGTCATACGATAACAAAGACGGGTAAAACAAAAAGAACACAAAAAATAAATGAATAAATAGCACAAAAAAATAAAATACATATCGATAAACATGTGAACTGAACCAGGACCTTAAAACCAAGGAAGATACCAAATCAACTTGTGCGAAACCACTCATTTAGAAAAAAATCCATTCCGGGACACTGATTAGTTTGGATTTCGCAACTATTTTATCCTTTGTGATACGGATGACATCATGCATGGCAGGTGGCCAAATAGTCAAGAAGCCTCTTTTTGTTTGGGGGCCCATACGAATCACACATCCAAAAATAAGGCTCTGTCATGACGTACTGGTGTAAAAGCGAATGAAGAAGTACAAGGATGTGCGCTCATTCATTATTTCACACCCTCCCTTTTTTTCTGCCTCTCTTTGTCTTGTCTCTCTTCCTCTGTTACCCACATTCATATTCACACAGAGATGCTAATATTAGCCTCAGCCCTTTTATTATTGTGTTTTACAGCCGCGCCGCCACCAAGGCCCTCTTAGCAGGAAGCAGAAGATGCATCAAAGCCCTGATTAAGTCATGCACATGTGCTGGCACGAGCACTCCTTCCTCTTATTCCCATTCATTCTTTGTCTGACGCAACGTAGGCGCGCAAACAAACATGGCGGCATCCTTCAGGCTCACTTTGCACTTATGTAATCTGGTCCCTCCTTCTGAGCGACTTCCATTAGGTGTCTTGACACTAGCAGCTCCGTGGTTGTAGCTCATTGTATGCATCGTACGCATTATGTGTTAACAGTGGTGTGACGAGCGCCATACACGTCCCATGCACAGTATATATAAAACGGACTGCCCCCTTTTTTATGTGCGTCACGTTTACAAGTGTATGTGTGTTGTATGTCCGCAGTTGGCAGCGCTTTCATTTGGTATCGGGTTGGTTGCCATAGCAACACAGGACGGTGTGGCACGGAGAAAGAAGCAGCAGGTACGCTGCGCGGCTACGACGGCATTAACAATCCTCAGTATTTGAGTTTGACATTTCTGCCTATCGTTATTAGAATGAAAGTACTAAAAGTCTCCTCGACTGCTTTGTGCAAAGCATATATATAGTATATTTGTAAGAAACATCCACACGAAAATACGGATTGCGGTTGAGTCTCCAGTCAAACGCCTCCATTGAATAGGGCGTAAGTGTGTCTCAAACGAAGAAAAAAAAATTACCAAGCAAGACGTCTTAAGGAGAGTGTTTTCCGTTTTTGTTTGCCTTTCACAGGTGGAGGGAACTCGGGCAGCACATTCAGAAGTGACGCGGAATTAGCAAGATTTCTGCTCAACAGATAAGTTTGTCTACTTTTTTATTTTTATAGATTACACTACATTCCAAAAAAAACATCATTTGAATCAGTCAAGGATTAGTGTTATAGTAACACTCCATTATGACTAAATCATGTTATCAACATATTAGCAATGGCTAACTTGGGTATGTTTAAGAATGCAAAACTGTAACTTACAATATTACCTGTGCAATTGATAAACAGACAGTTTGAGCTTGGAAGAAATGCATTTCCGATTGGGGATGTTTTATTTTTTCTTACATTTTCTGTTACTTCATTAGCCATTTCTCATTTTTATCACTACTCATTCCTTTGGCTCTTCGTAAGGTGTGCAAACTCCATTGTGTGAGCACTCACTCACCCCATACATTTCCTTGCCAGATAACGAAGGTGACAAGATGACCCCGATAAACGGACACGCAACCATTTCATTCATTCAATTAAATGTGGTATTGAAAGTGCCAACCTGTCCTTGGTGAGGGGGGGAAACGGCATCGGTATACACTGGGAGGCATTCCGTCTCCATAATGGCTGACTTTGGCGTGAGGGGATCAGGCAGGCAAGACAAATGAGGTGCACCTGTGCGTAGCATGTGCTTTGTGATGACGACACGCTTTCTTGGTAATGAAACTAAAAAACAATTTTCTCTCTTCTGATCAAAGTTAGCCAAGATTCTCAAATTTGTCTTATTCTCCATTTCAATGTAGTAACTTGATAGATTGATAAGCTAGCAGTTAGCCTAGCTTCTTGGGCTACTTTTTCTTCTTTGTATTATCCGGAAGTCAGCCATAACGGCTGACTTTGACGTGAGGGGATCAGGCAGGCAAGACAAATGAGGTGCACCTGTTGGTAGCATATGCTTTGTGGTGACGACACGCTTTCTTTGTAATAAAACAAAAAACAAAAAAACGATTTTGGAGTAAATTTTACATTTTCTCTCTTCTGATAAAAAGTTAGCCAAGATTCTCAAATTTGTCTTATTCTCCATTTCAATGTAGTAACTTGATAGTTTGATAAGCTAGCAGTTAGCCTAGCTTCTTGGGCTACTTTTTCTTCTTTGTATTATCCGGAAGTCAGCCATAATGGCTGACTTTGACGTGAGGGGATCAGGCAGGCAAGACAAATGAGGTGCACCTGTTCGTAGCATGTGCTTTGTGGTGACGACACGCTTTCTTGGTAATAAAACAAAAAAACAAAAAAAACGATTTTGGAGTAAATTTTACATTTTCTCTCTTCTGATAAAAAGTTAGCCAAGATTCTCAAATTCGTCTTATTCTCCATTTCAATGTAGTAACTTGATAGATTAGCCTAGTTTAGTTGATGAGGTGCACCTGTTCATAGCATGTGCTTTGTGGTGACGACACGCTTTCTTGGTAATAAAACAAAAAACAAAAAAACGATTTTGGAGTAGATTTTACATTTTCTCTCTTCTGATAAAAAGTTAGCCAAGATTCTCAAATTTGTCTTATTCTCCATTTCAATGTAGTAACTTGATAGATTAGCCTAGTTTAGTTGATGAGGTGCACCTTTTCATAGCATGTGCTTTGTGGTGACGACACGCTTTCTTGGTAATAAAACAAAAAACAAAAAAACTATTTTGGAGTAAATTTTACATTTTCTCTCTTCTGATCAAAGTTAGCCAAGATTCTCAAATTCGTCTTATTCTCCATTTCAATGTAGTAACTTGATAGTTTGATAAGTTAGCAGTTAGCCTAGCTTCTTGGGCTACTTTTTCTTCTTTGTATTATCCGCCAGTCTGAGAACCCCTTAGCACCATGCTGACCCTCATAGGTCATTGTTGGTACTACGATTGGTTTGAGAGCAGAGGCTTGATTATCACAGTGGAGCTGTGGCGTTTTTTGTTGGTCATCTTGTATAAATAACCCAGCTTTAATTTCTGTAACTTAAACCTAATATACGTATATTATATACACTCCCAACATGTTTGTTCACAGAGATGTTTGCGCCCTTGCAAACCTGGCAGGCCCCACACGTGCAGTTAAACACAGATTTATTCACATCTCCCTTCTGTATCCCACCTACACACCGCCAATCCACATATCCTGAGGGGGTGTTGATCCGCAGGACTCTAACCTAACAGGAACAGCTTGCTCAATCACCTATAGGAGGTATTTGTGGTCTTTAGGGGAATAAGATGGAGCAGCAGAAGCTTTCGCATTGGGATTGGAAGTCAGAAGCCACGTTTAAACCGGAAACATCTGTCTTGCGGCATCAAAGCAGCTCAGAGATTTGTTCCTTGATGGCTGTCTCCTTCTTGTTGAGATTTGCAGTACTGTTTTATTTAAAGTAGTCAAGTTCATTTCATTATTGCAATCAAAAACATTATTTTGTATTATCTTGGGAAGTTTTGAACTTCTGTAACGTTTTTAAAATTATCCCCAGTTACATCGTGCCAAAAAAAAAAGCTTAACGACATTCTATTTTGCATACCGTCAATGATTTTCCTCCTTAAGCGTATTTAAAATGCTTTTTAAATGCTATATGGTATACATTTGGGAAGAGAGAATTGGAGTTTCACAGTCACAGTAAAACGTTCAGCATTTTCATAGTCATGTAGTTGTGCGGCCAAAAAACGGTCTTGTCCAAATGTGTGCCACCACATGCTTGGACAAAAGAAAGGAAGAAAATAAAACTTCATTTCAAATCTCTTGTTGCTATTGTGAGCATTTGGAATGTGCCCACAATCAGTTGATGATCTCGACTCCAATCGTGTGAATCAATAGTGTGTAATCAGTGGGCAGTGTGGATGAGAACAGCTGATGAGCTCTATTGTGACTACAGCCAATGAATTTGAGTATGGGATGAATTAAGGTGTTGGTGTCACCTAATTCCTGATGAGCGCGGTCATTCATTAATTACTCAAGGTGAACAAATAACTTTACACTCAAGTATAGCAAGCCCAGAATTGTGGTACATTATCTTGTACCTTAAACAGCAGGTCAACGTTTACTGACCTTTAACTCATTCAATGCCATTGACGGCTATAGACGTCAAAAATTCATTTTAACTATTTCTATTAGTTTAAAAAAAAAAAATCACTTTTGTTAACAAGAGTATGACAACCTTGAAAAAAAGTTTTATTGCTCATTTAGAACAGATATAAAATGTGTTATTAATCGTGAGTTAACTTGTGAAGCCATGCGATTAATTACAATTAAAAAATTAATTAATTGACGCCCCTAATTTTTAATAATCTTTTTTTTTAAATCGTGAGTTAACTAGTGAAGTCATGCGATTAATTACAATTAAAAAAAAAGTAATCACCTGGCACCTCTAATTTTTAATAATCTTTTCTTCTTAACAAAAGATTTAAAAAAAGAGAAGATTATTAAAAATTTGTCACATGACTTCACTAGTTAACTCACAATTTTAAATCTGTTCTAAATATTGTTAGATATTATTAACATTTAAATTCTTTATTTTCATATATTAACCATTGTTATACATTATTAACATCTTAATTCTTTATATTAACCATGTTGAAAGGTTTTATAGACGTGTAAAGCAAGTAGTGTTGAACTCAGTATAATTTGACCCTAAGCTGGGACATATTATTTGGTCTAGAAGTTCCTTCTCTGTGGGAAAACACATTTGGTCCTTGAGAACAGAATCTGCTTCGAACACGCACCGCTGACTCTGTTTTCGCCATCGCTCACGGAAAAGTACCCAGAGAGTATGTTTTGTCTACAAATGAAAGAGAGGCGGTCGGTTTAACTATAAGAAGCCATTTTACACGGGGAAGAGACACATTCGGCACTCTGAAATTCCACCTGTTATGTGATGTTTGGAGCCTGTCACGATGTCCAGAGATCTCTGTTAGATTAAAATCATTTTTGCAAAGGTGTTTTTTCTTACATTAAATCTGTCTTCAAGTTTTGGAACACGCAAAGAGGACGAATAATTTTATTCCTCTTCAACATACAATTAAAAAAGTCTAGGTTTTCATACTCTTGTTAACAAAAGTGGAAAAAAAAAAGTTAAACTAATAGAAATAGTTCAAATGAATTTTTAACGTCTACAGCCGTCAATGGTGGTGAATGATTTAAGATACGACTCACCTTCCATAGCGTACTTCATGTCCAGGGCGAAGAGGTTCCATGTGATCTCGGCGCTGATCTTGCCCACGCTCAGCTCCTGCGGAAACCTGGCGGAAATGGATTCCAGTCAAACTCATTTCCCTATAACGACATGTTCCGCGAGGTAGCCCGAGAAGAAACCGTCATACTTTTGCAAGGCGACACGGTTGGCGAGGCTCCGGAGGAGAGCACAAAACATTTTTCATCTGCCAAATCAATAAGAGAACGGCTATCATCAAGGATGGCTATAAGGCAGTGGTTCTACCAAACAAATAAAAAACAAAAAGATTTCATTCTTAAAAAAAATAAATAAAAATGTATTGCAAAGAATGCAAGACACTATAATATCACGCATTTTGAACAGTAACCTTACTCAGTGTTCACAAACTTTTTCTAAGAAAAACAAAAACAAGTAATTTTGTCTTTGAATTACCGTAATACAAACATGTACATGCATTGTGCGTGAGAAAAATGAAAAAAACTAACATATTTTCTTTTTTGCACAGCCAATCCAGGGGATTTAGCGACCTTCCCATATAATGTATTGTCATACATATGAATAAATAATAATAAAGATCAGGGATGGAGGCAACCTTTTCGCCAAACAATTTGCTCCTTGGAATAATGTTGGGTGGCCGTTGAATGTGAGACTTCAGCGCTTTATAATATAATATAAGATAATTATCCGTATTCTCAGAAATTGATGGAAGGACATTAACTCTTTCACTGCCATTGACGGCTATAGACGTCAAAAATTCATTGGAACTATTTCTATTAGTTTAACATTTTTCCCACTTTTGTTAACAAAAGTATGAAAACCTAGAATTTTTTTATTGTACATTTAGAACAGATTTAAAATTGTGAGTTAATTTGTGATTAATCGTGAGTTAACTAGTGAACTCATGCAATTAATTACGATAAGAAAATTTAATCGCCTGACGCCCCTCATTTTTTATAATATTTTGTTTTTTATTGTGTAAGGCGATTAAATGTTTTTAATTGTAATTAATCGCATGACTTCAATAGTTAACTCACAATTAATTGCAAATTGTATCTGTTCTAAATGTACAATAAAAAAAATTCTAGGTTTTCATACTTTTGTTAACAAAAGTGTGAAAAATGTTAAATAGAAATAGTTCAAATGAATTTTTGACGTCCATAGCCGTCAATGGCAGCGAATGAGTTAATAGATGAAGAGCTCCGTGGCTGGGAGAAAGGTCAGTTCTACCGGAAATCCTTTCACAAGCACAAAGTATTTGTTTGTTTTTTTCCCAACCAAAAGCATAATCGCTCCGGTGTGCAGAATAAACACAAAGCGAGACGAGCAGGCGGATTTGTGATGTGAGCGGCGAATGAAGGAAATAAAAACAGATCCCAGGAAACAATCCTTCCTCCTGCTTTCACGTCTATCACGCTTTAAACCTTCAGCATACAATAAAATGTAAATCTGTGTGGATGTGTTCTACCTTTACGCAAAGTAAACAAGCTGTAGGCAAGATGGCTATTTTTCTTTCGGGAACAGCCTCTAAAGCTCTTCTAATCTATGTGTATGGTCGCAAAATGAACACCGGTCTTGTCATACTTTGGCCCAGAAAACAAATTAAGCACCGAGCCCATTTTAGGGTTTTGCCATAAAAGAACAGTTGGAGTCGTTAGGGTCCTGGAACTTGACCAAAAGAGGAAAAGTGAAGGAAATAGATACAATTATTACAGAGCTATCATTAGACAGTGTGGGAGAGGAAAGGGAAGGGAAGGAAGCTCAGGGCATAAACAGTCGTAATGAGCATCATAAATCAGCAAGGCGCAAAAAGAAAAGAAAACCAGCTAAAAATATGAATGCATACAAAAGGATGAGAGGGGTATGTAATATGTGTGGGGCAGCAATGGGCGAAAAAAAAAAAGAGATCATTTGGTTTCTGCTTTGGTGAATTCTACTGTTTTCGTGGAATGTGCAACATATGCTCAGCAATTACAATCTGCTATTTGGTCGATGCATTGTTAGGAAGCGATTCAATTAAGTCTCAACACTTGATGCTTGGAATGGCCATATCACTTAATTGCTTTGGGTGATTACGGGATGAAATTAACCCATCCATCCATTTTCTATTACCGTACAATTCTCTTCTTCAGACTCGCGGGGGACTTTTGGGCAAGAGGCCGAGAGCACACCCTGGATTGGTTAGCAGCCAACCTCAGGGCACATATAGTCTCGTCAAACTGTAACAACCCTTCCCATAGTTACAGTGACATATATGGACATTTTAGACAAGTCTGCTTACATGGAGGACAACAGAAATTAGATAATAATTACTGTTGAGAAAAAGGCTCCAGGACTTTCTCTCTCCTCGGGTTAAAGTGGGGCTGAGAAAAAAAATTCGAGATATATCTTAGAATATCAAATAAAATGCTGGAGGGTCTTAACTGTAGCAACTCTTAACCCCAGTGTAGCGCCAAATTACCGTAAACTACATCTCGATTTTTTTTTAATCGATTATCAAAATGATGATGAATCAATTTGATAATAAACTCAACTCCATTTTCCTCCAGTTTATTCAAAACCCAATAAAATTATTATTTCTACATAGTCGACCAAACTAATCAGTAGGGCTGGGTTTAAAAAAAATCGAATAATCGATACCGAATCGATTTTCCTTTTTAAGCCCAATGTCTATTCATAAAACCATGAATCGATTATTAAAATTAAAATTTTACTTTTTTCCCATAAATTCCTAAGAAAATAGAATTGTAAAGGCCAATTTTTTTTGTATCTTACTGTTTTCTAGACATTTACTGTTCACATGGATTTAAAAGTGTTCTTACATTTATGAAAGGCCTGACTTGCACTTTAAGACAATTCCGAATATTTAAAGTTTATATTTGCAATTATTAAATTTGAATTATGACAAATATTTGCTGATGTCAATGTTTGTATAACACTTAAATGATTATAACACGTGATACTTTCATTAATAAACTAAATCATTAATCATTAAATCAAAACTTACTTTGGTGGAATTTTTATCATGTCCTTGACATTTAAAAACAATTGATGTTCCCTAATTAATCGGTATCGGATTGAACTGAAGTGAATCAAATCGGGAAAAATCAAAATCAAATCAAACTGAACTCTTGTGAATCGAAATCAATTGAGGAAATTAGATTTGATACCCAGCCCTACTAATCAGTTTATTGATTGCTATGGCCATCCCTAATTAGTGAGCGTATTCTAGTACATACTGGTTGATGACGGGGGTGTAGGCCGTCCTGTCCTCGTCGATGACCGACACCATGAGGGTGATGAGTTTTGGCCAAAAGTCCAGGTTCTTGATGCATGGTCCCTGCTCCTCACGTGGGATGTCCTGCTTGCGGCTCTGCAGAGAAGGAATTAAGGAAACGTTAGGCCACACCACTAAGTTGGCCGTTGAAATGGATTTTGCATCAGGAAAAATGGAAGTGGTTCATTAACTCATTCACTGCCATAAATTCATAAAAAAAAAAAAAAGATTATTAAAAATTAGGGGCAAGAGGCGATAATTTTTTATTTTATTTTTTTAATTAATCGCATGTCTTCATTAGTTTTATATCTGTTCTAAATGTACAATAAAAACATTCTAGGTTTTCATACTCTTGTAAAGAAAAGTGGAAAAAAATGTTAAACTAATAAAAAAAGTTTAAATTCATTTTTGACGTTTATAGCCGTCAACGGCAGTGAATGAATTAAAAAAAGAAAGAACATATTATAAAAAATTTGGGGCGTCAGGCGATTAAAGTTTTAATTGTAATTAATCGCATGACTTCAATAGTTTTATATCTGTTCTAAATGTACAATAAAAACATTCTAGGTTTTCATACTCTTGTAAAGAAAAGTGGAAAAAAATGTTAAACTAATAAAAAAAAGTTCAAATTCATTTTTGACGTTTATAGCCGTCAACAGCAGTGAATGAATTAAAAAAAGAAAGAACATATTATAAAAAAAATTGGGGCGTCAGGCGATTAAAGTTTTAATTGTAATTAATCGCATGACTTCAATAGTTTTATATCTGTTCTAAATGTACAATAAAAACATTCTAGATTTTCATACTCTTGTAAAGAAAAGTGGAAAAAAATGTTAAACTAATAAAAAAAAGTCCAAATTCATTTTTGACGTTTATAGCCGTCAACAGCAGTGAATGAATTAAAAAAAGAAAGAACATATTATAAAAAATTTGGGGCGTCAGGCGATTAAAGTTTTAATTGTAATTAATCGCATGACTTCAATAGTTTGATTGATTAAAAATTTCTTATCTGTTCTAAATGTACAAAAAAAAATCTAGGTTTTCATACTCTTTTTAACAAAATTGGGGGAAAAAAATGTTAAACTAATAGAAATAGTTAAAATTATTTTTGGACGTTTATAGCCGTCAACAGCAGTGAATTAATTAAAAAAAAGAAAGAACATATTATAAAAAATTTGGGGCGTCAGGCGATTAAAGTTTTAATTGTAATTAATCGCATGACTTCAATAGTTTGATTGATTAAAAAATTCTTATCGGTTCTAAATGTACAAAAAAATCTAGGTTTTCATACTCTTTTTAACAAAATTGGGGAAAAAAATGTTAAACTAATAGAAATAGTTAAAATTATTTTTTGACGTTTATAGCCTTCAATGGCAGTGAATGAGTTAATAAGAAGGAATAGTCAAATAGACATTATGAAATACAAAAAATTCAGCAACCGTTCCATATAATGTATAATATAGTAATTGTCGAGCGTGACAAATTTGAATACCCAAATTTAACAGTCAATGGAAGGGTGAAAAGCTACGTTGTTATGCTGTACTTAATTGCTTATCTCTGAAGCCCATGTAGAGATTTGACACAGATTCTAAACGTATTCTACATTCATTAAACAGTTTCTTTTTCAAGTCCAGCAGAATCTTCAACGGTGTATTCTACATGCAAATCCATAATTACATTGAAAATGACAAATAATATTTGACATAGCCTCCAAAGAATATACTCGTTTCCTTTTTCCCATTTGTTTATGTAAATTGGGCCCATTACAGATGAATGGAAAACGGTGAAACCGGTCCGATTCTGTCGCTGAATAATTTAGCCGGAATGATCTAACAACCCTTCAGCATATTGACTTTGGTGCGGCACACGGGAGCGCGTTGTTGGGAAGAGTGCTTGGGAATTGGAATTACAACATGTATCCATCTATTCCTCAGCATTCATTTGCTGCCATCAATGATTAACTTTGCGTTTTCGGTGCTGTATCAAAAAGATCCCGTTGCGTGTTTTGCGGCGTTGAGGAGGGCGAGCGAGTTTAATCTCAGCCGAACAAGGACGCAGATGATGGTCGTGTTACGCTCAATTCTGGGTTGCCTCCTTTTAATCATACGGGCTTGGGGCCGCCAGAGTAATGAAAAGAGATTACGTCATTCGGGCAGAGGGCTTCTTTCCAATACTTGCAATTTGCCTTTTCTGCTCTATGTGTTAAAACATGAAAAATGCTCCGAGGCACTTTGAGCTTTAGATTCCCCAGACTTGGGAATTGCCCGTTTAGACTCTGCCAGCGTTAACAAGATGGAGACAAAAACCTGTAGTGTTTTACTGTAGAGAAATTAAAGGAATGGTAAAGCAGTTCAGTTCATATGCTGAATCAAAGTAGACATTTACTTTTTTGCTTGAATGGAGACGACCACTGAGCCACCCCTGATACGGAATGTTAACTCATTCACTACCAGCCCAGTAAAGTTGTATCTTTGACGTCTCTAGCCATCAATGGCAGTGAATGAGTTTAACTCATTCACTGCCATTGACGGCTATATACGTCAAAAATTAATTTGAACTATTTCTATTAGTTTAACATTTTTCCCACTTTTGTTAACAAGAGTATGAAAACCTAGGGAAAAAAATATTTTACATTTAGAACAGATATCAAATTTGTGATTAATTGTGAGTTAACTAGTGAAGTCATGCAATTAATTGCTAACAATTTTAATTAAAAAAAATAATCACCTGATGCCCCTAATTTTTTCATTAAAATGTTCTTTTCTTTTTTTAAATAAGAAAATATTATTATATATTTTTTTAATAATTAAAATTACTTAAAAAAAAAAAAGAAGAAAAGATTATTAAAAATTAGGGGCGTCAGACGATTAAATTTTTTTCATAATTAATCGCATGACTTCACTAGTTAACTCATGATTAATCACAAATTTTATATCTGTTCTAAATGTACAATATTTTTTTTTCTAGGTTTCCATACTTTTGTTAACAAAAGTGGAAACAATGTTAAACTAATAGAAATAGTTCAGATGAATTTTTGACGTCTATAGCCATCAATGGCAGTGAATGAGTTAATGAGACACATAGGAACTGTTTTTATTTGTGGAAACAACTGTATAATGTCTCCTTTAAGATAAATTATACAAAATGTTTTCCATTCTAATCAACTTGGGAAATTCCAAATGCTTTTCTAGGTTGACGGCAACTAATCGTAGCGAGGGGAATTGTTAGCGGTGCGCGACTCAATTCATGTTCAATTGGAAAACATGAATAATGAAAAGAACGTCCCTGCGGGGGAAGGGGTGGTATTTAAGTCAGTCATGGAAAATCTTCCGCGCGCAGGTGCAAAAGTGAAGGACGCATTTGAAGGTTGCCTCTATGGGCTGCATCTTGCATTCTGTTAAAACTCCCTTTGCTCATTTGTATTCGTCTCAAGTCATCATAACCACATTGTTAGATGCGATTAAGTCGCTGCTTGTTTTATTTATTTATTTTCATAGAGTCAGTGACGCACCAATGGGTTGTAATTTCACTTGCACAAGGAAGAGAAAATGATACGGTAATATTGGATTGCACCTTAGCACTACTACTACTACTTGCTTGTAGCAAACGCAGCAAGATTGATAGCAGCGCAACACTCTGCCAGAGGCTAGCGAGTGCTTTATGTTTATTGTCTGTTGCTCCCGGGTCACTATGTGTGGGAATCAGTATTTGCATGCAAACTGGCAGCCTATTATACCCCCCCCCCCCCATCAATTCAACTCCAAATTGCAGTCCCAAACTGAGTGGTAATGTGGATGATTTCTGAGAGAACGCAAACAAGTTTTAGGAAGGTGAGATGGGAGAGCTGAAGCTGCACTGAAGGAAAATGTAATCTTCTCATAACTCATTAGCTGTCATTTAAATTAAAATGTTTCTAGTGCACTGTGATTGGCTGGCGATCAGTCCAGTGTGTACTTACACCTGGGTGAGATATCATTGTTTGTAATTTAAGACCACATTTGGGCCTATGTGAGGCGTGCCAGAAAGGTTCCGAGACTGATGTCAGAAAAGATACATTCCAAATCCAAACTATGGGGATTTTATTTCAGAAATAAGTCTTTTTTTTTTCATTAGAAGCCAGAAGACAGCTGGTATGTGTGGAAAAAAATGTCTGTACTTGACTATGGTGACCTTTTGTACATGAATGGACAGACTGCATAATACTGCCTATCACCGTGTTCTTGGTTTTATCACATATTGCAAAACCTTAACACATCACTCTTTATCAGTGTAAATACCAAGGCTGGCTGTCGCTTACTTGCCATATGGACGGTGGATCACAGTTATCTTTTCATCGAAAAGTCTATCCAAGGTATGCTGCCAGTATATATATACTCACTGGGGAACACATTTTTTTTAGTTAGGTCTGACAGCTGTTTGCAACTAATTTTTGGGTGCGGAATCCAAAAGTGGTCTCAGTTTTCTCTATCGTAAACATTTTGAGCTACAGGATGTAGTTTAATTTAATTTAATTTAATTTAATAAATTTATTTAAATATTTAATCGCTTTAAAAAAAAAATACATAAAACTAAATCGAAATTAGAAAGTCATGCCCACGGTTACAAGGTTAAGAGAAAACCCAGCACTAATCCTCTTAATTCTTACTATGCTATCTTCCTGTTTGCAGATATTGATAGAACTGACCTATTGGGAGCTGCGCACACACCTCGCCACACTGCCTCAATTGTGGCTGCACAAACAATTTGCCACGTAGCTGTAGATGAGTCCAATCATAATCAGCTCTTCTTACTACAGTCTTACTACGGCCAGATCAGTGGAATTTTGCTTATCTGGAGGATAAGCTCTGGAGAAAAAAAACTTGGCATGCTTGAAAAAAAAACTGCAATTTTGGAATCAGCGGGCCAATATTAGTTTTAATAAAAATCGAATCACTTAAAAAAAAAAGTTCCCCAGTGTTATCTGCTAGCAGTCATAAGGGCTCATCTCAAATCTTTTGTTCGCAATGTTCCTAGCTCCTCGTTGTTCAAAACATCAAAGCGACCTGGTAGATGTTCTTACACTGCCATATTAGGAGTCTTCCCAATCGTCTTAAATGTGTATCAAGGTGCGAGGATTGAGCATAAATGAGGTTCCAAGAAGGAATTTGAGGGACCTCTGATGTATCCTATTATATTATAACCTATATGTATCATGTATGAAGTCTTTTTAGTTCCTACTAATTTGAATATACATATTTTGCATACATCTGTGGCAGTAATTGATACCAAAAAGTAAACGTTTTCATTCTAGAGAAAAAAATAAGGATTTAGCCTCACTGTTCCAACATTTTTGGAGAGATGTGTCGTGGCGCCTCTTGCAAAAGTTCCACAAGCTTCACAGTGAATGAGCCATCATTTTTTTCTCCACTCTTTGCCATTTACCATGACTGATCTCCTTGCATTTTCTTGTTGAAAGCATCCTTTTACTGTGAGGATTGTTGAATTCATTAAGCCCAGGGTCCCCTGCCTTAACTTCTCCCCTTCCCTCCCGCTAGTTATTTCATGCCCGGGCGGAAGCGGCGAGCTCGGTTGTCACGTTACGCAAGATGCCTTGTTGTGTCAGGGCTACGTCTCGGCCTGCCTTGTAATGAGACGGGGCTCTCAAATGAGTTGTAACCACGGCGACGGCGAGGGTAGCTTGTGTCTGTGACCACAATAATTTACGGTCACAGTGAGGTTAGCTTTGGGGCAATGTCTTTTTCCCCCCTTTGTCTTGTGGATGGAGAGGCTGTCTACATTGAAACAAGTACAAAACGATGTAATTAGCAAAAGTGCCGGTGTGGTAATTGCCTGCAACACCTCTGGCAGTTTAAACAAAAGGAAAGCGCATTATTCTACTTTTGGGGCAGATCGCATCCCATTATAGCCTAAAATGGACATTATCTTCGGTGGTGTGGTACAGTCATAAAATCCGGAACAGTTGCCTGATAATCCACCCGGACGTGGCCAATGAAGGAAAACGCCTGGAAATCCTTAATGCGGCCAAGTGATGCTGTGTTTCCAGAGTCTCTGTTGCCTCATTTAAGAGCCTCCCGTTGGTCCCGGCAAGCCAGCAATATTCATGAAGGCTTTAAAAGGCGGCATGGGATAATGTTATTTTTGCACATTGCACTGCCTGTTGATTTGCTGGCCACCTTTGAGTCTTTTAACACATTTTATTGCAGACTGAGAGTAACAAATGATGTGACAACTGTGCCATGAGAAACTGGTTGCCATAGGAGCTGTTAATTTGCAAGTCACATTGAAGTAAATTTTTAATTCAGTTCCTTATTACGTCGGAACATCCTTTTTTTTCTCCCCTACAGTCATATTCTTTCCTGTGACATTTCTGTATTTCAGCAAAATCACACCTGTAGCATTAATCTTTTAGCTGCTAACTTAGGTGAAATTTCCCGCTATTCACTGATGTCTCCTAGTCTTGTTTCACTTTTAAGGCAGCTTTTTTTCCAGAAAATTTGGGTTTATATCCAAATTTGATCACTTTTGGTTTATTCAGTGTTGAATATTTCACAACAGGACGATGACATTTTCAGTTGACAGTAGGTAGCAAAATGCCCACTACTTAAGATGAATACAAACAGATGCATTTTGCTGCTTAATTCATATTTCACAAACACAATATTAACTCATTTGCTCCCAAAAACGTATAAAAAAGTTGTATTTTATATATTGCCATGGTCCCAAAAAACATATTTATATGTTGTTGTTGTTGACCTGAAGAGGTCACTTAAAGCAATAGTAGTCGTTACAAAAAACAACCATCAGGCGGCAGCAGAGTGTAAGAGATCAACCAGGGCTATGTTGCAAATAAGCTCTTTTCCCCAGTGTTTTCAAAAGATTTTTTGAATAATGACGAAACTTAGTTATATTGTAATGCTAATTGCTGCAAAACGAAAACAGATGCAAATATATATTTTTCCTGATAAAAGAAGAGACTCTAATCTTTTGGTAGGTTCCATGTTTTTATAGCAATAGAAAACAATATTCTGTAGGCCTTGCAAAATCAGTCAAAATCCAGTAAGTAAAACAGCCGGGAGCGAAGGGGGTTGCGTCAGTGAAAATGGCTGCGAATGAATGAGTTAATTCGAACTCCGTGTATAGACTAAGGGGGGCACATAGAATATAAAATTGTGACAACATTTTTGACTTATACACCTGACATCTAATGAGTCTTTGCTACGTATCTGCCTGCATACATCAGCATATTTTAATCTTGTACTTCCCGATTAATTGGAATTGCATGAGGGTGTGTTTACTAGCATGGTCGAGTGTGCTGCTGTTCTTATGAACCGAACTATCACGACGACGCAAGGGCGCTCATGTGTGCAATTACGTTGCCACAAATAATATCTGCAAACTATAGTATGTTTGTCAATGGTAAGCATTATTTGTTTGCTTCAATTTGGATTCTGCATTAATAATTAAGCTTTTGAATTATTGCTGGTTACGCAAATGCTTTGTCGTTTTACACTGTTGCCACACACTGTTTTTACCATTGCTCTTTAAACTGTGGCCAGTTGTGTTTATTTACTCAACTGCAGTGTGTTTATTGCAGGCAAAGCATTTAATTGAGAGGATGGCATCTATGTGGGTCGTTTACTGTAGCAATAATGGGACTTTATAATGTTATTCCATATAGTACTATTGTAATCTAGAATGTCTTTAGGGATCACTGATATCCTTAGTGTACCTAAGCTAATGTACTTAATTCCAGTGTTATTCTATTACCTGCATTATAATAGTGTATTTTGTTAGTTTACTGATGTTAAATACATTGTATGTACAGTCATGTATGAATTGTAAATGTAGAGTCGTGTGTGGATCAAGATTGAATGAATCAATATTTGGGCAGCATAAAATATAAATGATGCAAGTAAGAAGCTAAATCTTTCAAACGTGTACTGCTCTCAAGGGTATATTGTATGTAAATTGACTTTGCATACAAATAGGTGGATTTCTGGAGTGCCTGCCCACAGCCACCATTTTTTGTGTCTTCAAAGAAAGCTGTTCAGGTTTTGACACTATTATCACAATCAGACTAATTCAAATACTTTCCTCTCATTGTTTTTTTTTTGTTTTTTTTACCCATGATCTGGAAGCAAACCTGTGCAAAGATCCTTCATTTTAAAGCAACGCCTGGACTACAAGGAACCACGAAGCAAAACTGTAAGTGTTGTTGGATGCTTGGAAGTTATCTTCTGGTGATGGGTAAAGGCACACACTATATAGCTTTACAGGATAGCAGTCACGAGCCTAGCCACAAAAAACAAAAAACTTTACCTACATTCTAAAACAATCACTTGATCAAGTAACCATTCAGTAAGATTGTGTTTTATCATTCCGGGTTCTCCTGGCCTTTAATTTTCTCAGAATAAAAAAAAAACAGTACATACTACAGCGCTCTTTATGAGGAATTTATCCATCCATTTTCTACAGCGCTTGCCGTCATTAAATCCAAGGATGACCTTTAGCCTAATCCAGCGGACTTTGGGCGAGAGGCAGGACTGGTCCCCAGTCAATCGCACAGGACATGCAAACCATCACTCTTATCTTTGGGCAATTTAGAGTCTTCAAAAAATCGGACATGAATGTTGAGAGGGAGTACCCAAAGAAAACCCGTGCAAAGAATAAGAAGAACTCAACTAGCTTCAATTTGAACCCTGAACCTCAGAACTGTGAAGCAGACATACCAGCCCCTAGGCCAATGTGTTGCCCCTCCTTTAAATAAAATGTATCTATAACAGTTAAAAAAAAAAAAAAAAAAAAGGTGTGTCCATAGCAACTCTGCCACATCTTACCTGGTCCAGCAGCTGATTGTACAATTCGTGACAGTTGTCGAAAATGTATTTGTACGTAGAATCCAGGCAGGCTTTCACGCAGTCTTTAACCACCTGGCTGGCTCTGGGTGGGCTCTGGAGCTCTTGAACCTAAACACACACACACAAACACACGACCATTAGTTTAAGTGATGGCTCTCACTCTTAGCCTCGATTGTGAAGATCCAAGCCCTTCGCTGGAGCTAATCGCATCACCCACATCTCTCGGCTGTCACTAGGGGCAACGCCGATCAAATCACTTCATGGTCAATATATGCGAGCGAACACTTGGAAGAAAATACTTGTTAAACTCGGGCCCTTTTGTCATCCCTTTTACTGGTACACCATCTACAATATTGCACCCGGTCTGTGAGCACTTACGGCTGAATGCATTTTTGAAGAAAGCCGCTATTGCATTTAGATCAATTAGATAACAGGGCCTCTGTCGATTCTAAGGGGTAGAACATTAGTTCATCCATGAGTTACAGCAGATTTGTAATTTTTGTAATCCCTTAATGGACCAGCATTTAAAAATGTGTCCTGCTTGCTGTCCATGCATAAATCTCACAAAATATTGATGTTCCCTTACCTAACGCGATTGAACACCTCCGAAGTTTGGTTCAAGTGAGTGCTGTTGCAGTTTCGGTAATCCATTCGGTTCCATGACTCAAAAACTGTTCAAATGGAATCTTAACGGTGAGTCAGGTCAAGTGAGAGTTGCAGCGTGGTAAATGCAATTCAACCTTCCCCTGCCATCCATCATTGTGCCGCTAATGTTATAATATCACCGTCCACGTTCGGACTGTGTGGCTGTATATGACTTCCTGGTGGAAAAAGGCAAGCCACTTACATCCATTATGTATACTACAATTGACGTGTGGCGTTCATGTGTCTCCGCAGTACATCTTAGAGATGCTCGTGGACATGCAGGAATGCACGGTGCGGTCTTGACACCAGAGAGAATGCTGCGGTAACCCAAAGTGAAATGTTTCATTCCTTCGCTCGCGGATGCCGTCTTAGCTGTGCTTCGGTCGTTCAAACACAAAGTGGGAGCTGAATGGACATTTTCATACGCTGAGTGTTGAGAGAGGCGGAGGTGAGGATACAAAGCAATGATGCTGGAAGCATTTTCAATACTGCACAGAGGGCTTTACTGTATAGGATCCATTTCGTAAGCCTCCAGTCAAGGGCTCGGTGGGGATAAAGACATGCATCGTTTGCTTTTGAATGGTCAACAGTTGTTGAGAAGAGTGGCGGGCACATTTCAGGAATTGTGAGATTGAATTGATTCCAGTGAAATGAAATGAGACCCAAATCAATGGGGGTTTATGCTTACAATGAAATGTGGGAGGATTTCATGGTCGTGAGCATTATTGAGTGTTTCAGAAAGTCAAGGTTTTGCACTAAAAGCATGACACAACGTGAGAAAAGTTATTATTGCTGTGCTCCATCGTCATTTATCACCATCTTTATGTTTCTATCCATTTCTTTCAATTATTTACCATACTCCACCAATACAGCCCTCGGTGATCGATACTGGTAGTCAAGGCTAAGACCACAAGAATGGAGACTAGGCTAAGACCTCCAGGCGCTGACACTATGTCAAGGTCATTGAGGCCAAGTCAAGACTAAGGTCTGGATCTGAGAAGATGAAACCAAGCCAAGGTAGAGACTTTGATGAGTTGAGACCAAGAAGTCAGAACCAAGGGTGAGGAAATGTGAGAAAAGATCAAGGTCAAAACTTTGAGGATTTGAGACCAAGTCAAGGCCAAGAACATTTGAGACGGATGATTTTGGAGGACAGGACTTTGAGTTTAGCTCAAATCTAGACCCAAGAAATTAAGGAGTGTATACCAGGTCAAGAGTTGAGACAAACAAACTGCCTACAGGCTATAATTTTGGTAAGGATCAAGACCAAGGAAATTTGAGACCGAGTTGAGACCAAGACCCAAGAAATGTGAGAGTAAGTCAAGGCCAGGTCTTTGAGGAGTTGAAACCAAAGCCAAATAACAAGGCCAGTCAATCATAGGTTACCAAGTCAAGGCTGAGGTAATGTCAAGCCCAATCAAGGCCAGGAATTTGAAGAACTGCGACCAAGTCAAGAATAACAAAATGTGACAAAAAGAAAAATGAGATATTACATATTCCCATGGGGGCTTTTATTACTCTACTGTATACTTTTAATAGAGAACTTAGTGGGATACCGCTGTAATTATATGCAGTTTCTCAGGGCAGCACAGCACCTTGCGATCAGATAATTAGATACGTGACAACATCAGTGCCATTGTTTGGTGCGCAACGGCGTTCGACACAACAGGGTGGTTGGAGTATCAGGTGTTTTTTTTTTCACACTCTCGTCTCAGCATCGCGGACTACACAGACACAGGTGACATTTTGAAATGACGACTTTGACAAGCAGTGTCACAGATCTGTGTCACAACACTTGAATCCTATTCCTGTTCAGTCAGATCTGAGTCAGATTGATTTTAACAAGAGACTGATTCGTATAGTCTATCCCAATTTATAGTATATTTTATACCTCACAGCACACTATCCAAAATGTCATAAGAATATGTACTGAAGGTCATTAATTATTCATTGTGATATCAAGGCTTGGTTAGTTGAACATTATATGAATGGCAACAGGTGGCTACAAAGGTTTAATTATACCTACCACCAAACAGTAGAAGAACATTTAATGGTTCAGAGATTGGTACCTTCATTCTGAAGAAGGTGATGCTTGTCAGAAGATCCACAGTTGACTTCAGATCTTGGAGACGCTCTTGGTTTCCAGCAGGGAAGTTGTCCTGCAAGGGAGGGGGAAAATATTTTCAAGAGCCATCACGACCTCACTGCCATTCAGGCCCCCAAATATTAAAATGGATTACAGATTAACGCCCAGCAGTCATAACTGAATGAGCGTCTGTCCAATCGTTTAGCAGACCAGGGAGGTCTCCTCTGATGAAAACTTCGATTTCAGCGCCATGAAGCCATCAGGCGGTGCACGGGAGCGTGACACGGAACATTTAAATCCCTCGCGGCATTCCGGCACCCTTACATTACAGGTATTATCCTCTTCCCTCTCTCGCTCGCTCTGCACTAATACAATTCTGCCAGTTTTTTTATGCATCCGCTACCTCTTTTTAAATCAATGCACAGCCAATAGTTGGAGCAAAACTCTCTGCCGCAGCCTGCGGGCTTTGCTGTAAAAACACACCAGCTAGGATCAAGCCTTATTGACAAATGATGGTCTTCCAAACAGGAATGATCCAAAATTGAGTTTTCAAAAAAAACACAGAATGGGCTTCATGTTTAATCTTTGTGCTTTTGACCAAGTTTTCCAAATGCATGATGTTGAATTTTCCTTCAGAATTAGTAATATCGCTAGTAACATGTAGCCACCTAGCATTGTGTATGGCATGAAAGCAAAGGTGGGGACATCTGACAGGAACCGGAAATTTAACAAGGGTTGACATTTGACATTGACATTTAAAAAGGTTTGATGCAGAGCTGCCGTGACAGCCAGAAAATCTAATTTTATGTGGAATGTTTTTCTTTAGCCCGCTGGAATATAAATATGGACACACAACAACCACGTCACAGACACTACATAAGGTCATCTTTAGTACTGCACACAGTGAAATACACACTTTTCACTTCATCTCAGAGAATGTTAATATGCTTTTGTGCTGCTGTTTTGGGTAGCAACATTGTTCAAATAGGCTCTTTAAAGTTGGTGTATGAACAGTTGTTTATGAATTGCATGTTTGAAATTTTTGGGGGGAGGAAATTGAGGGAATATGATATACTCATCCAGGAAATTTTATCTGCATGAGCAAGAATTTAGGTCAGAATGATTTTTTCTAAGATGTACAGTGACACTCAAAACAGTATCCTTCAGCCCCTAGCACATTCCTTTGAATACGTATCCTTGAATTTCAGGGTCGTAAAATAATACCCCCCTCGGCTACTGCATTGTTGTAGCGCTGGTCTCATTCGCAGCTTCACAGCTTGAGGCATAAGTGCCATCAGTCACAAGACTCTCTCCCTGCCGACACCGATTTTCCTTTGACAATAAGTGCGCATCCACACCGCCGTTGCACACATTTCAAGTCATCAGTCCTTTGGAAACGTGGACTTGAGACTCTGCAGAGCAGCCTTGAATGTTGACATCTGGCATATTTCTTGACACAGCAACACATGCATTGTATTTAATGATGCTATAATGGGGTCCTAAAATGCTGTGCAATTCAGTGCTGTGCTGTACGATGTGCCTTTTGGGACCCTTTTACTGCTGAAATCACTGAGAAATGGGGCGATTCACTAGAATGGGTGTTGTACTTTGCATAAAGGTGGGTTCTAAAAGCCTTTTTGGTCTTTGGGTACTACGCTTGTTGGCCACGACTAAAACTTCGGCTGTAGAAGTACATTTAACAAACTCTGTACTACACAAGGCACTTGTTTTTATTTGCAGCAGTCACACACATATTAGACTGGCGAAACTTATTTCAGTAATTTATGACTCAGCATTTTATGGTTTTTGCTTAAATTTTCACCTGTTTGATTGTTAAATATGTCAAATTGTTAACTCATTTGCTCCCAAAAACTTATAAAATTATTCTATTTTAAATATTGCCATGGTCCCAAAAACATATTTATATATTTATATATTTTATGGTTTTTTTTTTTTTTTTTTTGCTAGAGCATACAGAAGGCTTTGATGCAGCCTCTGACCTGAATAGGTCACTTTTATACAATGGTAGTTATTATTATTATTATTATTTTTAAACGGCCAGTAGGTGGCGGCAGAGTATAGAAATCAACCAGGGCCATGTTGCAAAACAGCTCTTTTTAAACAGTGTTTTAAACAAATTGGTGAATAGTGATGAAACTTAGCTATATTCTAATGCTAATTGCTGCAAAATGGAAATAGATGGAAATATACTATATTACTGATGAAAGAAGAGACTCTAATCTTTCTTTTAGTAGGTTCCATGTTTTTTAGCACACAATATTCTCTGGGCCTTGCAAAACGAGTCAAAATCTAGTAAAACAACCGGGAGCGAAGGGGGTTGCTTTAGTGAAAATGGCTGCGAGTGAATGAGTTAATATAAAATTCCCTGACCAGTTAATACAGGTTTTATGATGAAACCAGTTTCACCTTTTTCATTAATTGCCATGGGAATAATTGTTCATAAATCTGAACAAATTGTTGTTCGACCAGCATTCCGTAACCTTAGAGGTTCCACAACTACTACTGTACATTTATGTAGGGAATTAAGTTAAAACATGTCTGGTTTAGATCTAAAAGTAGCAGAGCACGATGTACACAAAATCTGGATTATTATTATTATTATTATATTTTGGTGGAATTGTAGCAATTGTGTACTATATGGCGTGCTGACCTCTCTTTCAGTGTTGTGTTGTGACGACGCATACATATCACTTCCTTGGATTATTTAGAAAGCCAAAAATAATACCGAATTCTGCAGCACCCAGAAATCTAATCACGCTGTGTTCTCTAAACTGAAGTATAGATGCAATTTCTTATCACCTCCGCTGTGTCATATTCAGTGTTGCGGGCTATGACACAGTGACAAGATACTTTAATCTCTGCAGCAGCGTCAACTTTATTCCTATCAGTAGAACAATGAATAAACTGGGTGCAAAGTCACGGTGCAAAAAATGGGTTTTAATCTCATCATAGGTGAAGTTTATCACCAAGAAGAAGGTTTGCCTCATTTTATTTGCACATTGGTATGCTTTCTGCACTGCAAACGATGCATTTCCCTCCTGTCATGATGAACAAAAAGGTGAAATTCCGTCTCTCCCAATAGACCATTACATATTCCTGCCTGAAGGATAGCAGCATGCATTTAATAAAACATGCCTTGGATGCATAGTTGTTTTTCCCGACCTCAAGTCGACATGATGAACACTGTAAGAACAATTTGTTGCAAGTTCTGTGCGTGGCTAAAAAGCAAATCACATCGAGCCGCCTCCATATAAATAATGCACCATTAAATGTGAACACATTTTTGTTGGGTGGACGCGGCAAACATTTAACCAAGAATCAACAGCAGGTGCCAAAAATGCTGTCATTACAAAGATTATAAAGGCTAATGTGCATTGTAAAATGGGTCCCATTTGGCACAAATTGTCCAATTTGGCTGAAAAGAAGCAGACGCAAAGTGACAAAGAATTCTGGATCAGCACTTGCATCTATCTCAGGCGAAATGTTCCATCTCTCTACCAAATTTTGTGAATTTGTTGTGAGGTGCTTGTATAACCTTGGTTAACTAAATAACACCAACTGAATGACTGGTGAAATCTTACCAACTAAGTAATTAAGATACAAGACTGCCAGCAACAATGCATTCCATTTTACATTTTTGATTGCAAGGTTCTGAATACAAGGTTCGTATAAATCACCACGGTTACAGTCATCTAATGAGCTAATCACTTGATCTACGTACACTCAACAATAACATTTTATCTTTTGGTCACATTTTTCATGAGCTGAACTCTTTTTCTGCATACTCAAAAGGCCTATTTCTGTCAAAATGTTTACAAATCTTCACCTTGTTGAGCTAATGTGGCCTATTAACTCTTTGACTGCCAAAAACGTTATATAACGTTTAGTAAAATCCTATGGAGGAGTGCCAAAGACGTTAAAATACGTTTTTTCAAAACAGAGGTGAAACTAACCATTTTCTATTGTTGATTACTGAAAAACGGAATAAGGTAAAAACAAACTTTTTTTTCTGATGAAAGATGAGAGTCCAATCTTTCATTTGGTAGTATGTGTGTTTCCATAGTCCAAACACATAATTTTCTGTGGACCTTGAAAGATCAGTCAAAAATGCTTAAATCGGCTGGCACCCACGGCATCCCTTTTCTGAAAACGTCTGGCAGTCAAAGAGTTAAGATGCTGTTTGGACAGCGCATGTGCCTTTGCCTGCCCAAAATCAGAGGCCACTCTGCAATGTGCAATTTTATCACGTCCAAGACGTTTTGAGGGAGTGTGTGATTGGCATGTGAGGACATCCGCGACTCAGAAAGCAGCTGCAACCAAACCAAACCAAATAATTTCTACCAGAACTGTCTCAGGGAAGCTCATCTGCATGCTTGCCGTCTTCGTAGGGGTCTCGGCCTCACTTAAGTTTGTCGTTGGCTAATTCCTAGCATGGCCAACATACAAACATGTCATGCATGTATGGGATGCTCTGGGTTACAGACAGCAAATTCGCACAGGCATTGAACAGTAGTGGAGCAATATTCCACAGGCCACATTTGGTACCCTGATTAACTCTATGCAAAGAAGATGTGCACAAATGAGGGTCGTAACCGGATCAACTTGGCAATTTCCTTGCTAAATCTGGTGACTTTCCAAAGCCTCTTGGCAACTTTTTTTGTTGTTGTCAAAAGCGACTAGCAACAAATCTTGTGACTTTTTTTTTCTGGTGTTCTTTAGTTTTTTTTTTTTTTTTTTTTTTTTTTTACTCACTTTTTACCTCTCCCACGACATTATCCCTCTCTCCTACGGTGCCCATTACTATTACATGCAAATTGACAATTATGCAAATTAGGCAATGACATCATTTAGCGACTTTGGGCAACTTTTAGGACAGCCAATATTTATACTTTTGATAGAGAAGAGCTCACTAGTGCAGATTTAGACATGGACAATGGACATGTTTTTTTTTGTGTGTTATTAAAGAAAATAGGCCTGTACATGAATAACATCTTAATTATTTTTTAGTTAAGCTCATGACAAACAGGAGCAAACTAAAGTGTTGTGTTTATATTTTTGTTCCAAACATTGTGTTATTGTTTTTACAATAAATTATTTTTTCCCTAAGTTTTCATACTCTTGATAATACAAAAGTGGGAAAAAAATGTTAAATAATAGAAATATGGCTGCATCTTTTAGTCATTAAATCATAAAATTTTGTTAAAATTTTAGTTTAGTTAAAAAAAAAAAGGTTACTGTACTGTAAAAAACGAGTGTGATATTGATTTGTGTGGAGGTCATTTTCCTGCCACGAGATGGCATAATTGCATTTGTAAGACGTTGGTGACAGCTCAGTGCATTTTTCTTTTCATATTAAGAGCTAGCTAATCTTTAGCATGAAGTAACTCGTGAAATTCTGCACATTTTTGAAATTGTAAAATACAAATTGACCCCAATCTGTAGCTGAAAGGCTACAGAAACATGCTGGCCATCGAAAGACTGACAAAAACAAAAAAACTCTGAAGTTTGCCATTTGCTCATTAAATTTATTACAGCAAAATTTTAATGTGGATGTCTCTGCTGCGTTGCGACTGGAATTCCCCCAGTACAAGCTTTCCAAGTAAGCGGCGGTCATTAATAACGCGTCAAAAAAATATTGGCATTAAAGGAACTTTAATTTAACTAAAAATGAACACACTAATGTTGACAACCCTAGTTTTTATTTGGTAGAGTTAAAACAATTTCTAAAGGGAGACAAACAACAGTATCCTACCACACATCTCTGCAATGTATTTAAGTTAGCAATATTAAACTTGTGCAGGCTAAATGCATGTAAGTGACAACCACTGCGCTTTTACTAGTGAAGGAACAACAGCACAGAACCAAGCAAACCATACAAATGTATTTATTTTTTTTCCCTTCAGATTGCTCTTACACAACACTCACTCAAATTTAAGGGCACCACTCCCATGGGTGTTTGCTGAACAAGCGCGACTTTATATCATCGTGTCCAAACAACAAGCGGTATCCCGGAGAACCTTGCAGATCCCACGGGGGACAGCGGGGCGGGTACACAAGGTGTCACCGTACATCAGGCCTATTTCGTCGACACCGATTCAAGGCCTCTTGTTTTATAAAAGCAAACTCAATCTCCCACGGAATGTCATTAGGAGAGGGGAGAGAAATTCGCTGGGTGAGCCAGATGGGAATCGTATTCCTTTCCAATTGTGACCGACTGGCTCTGCTCTGAGAGAATGAAAGAGGGAATGAATAGTGCGTGCGTGTGTGTGCGCGCGATAGGGACACAGCAGGGTAGTGCCGGCAGGTGATATTCTGTGATTTCGTTGTGTGTGAACGTCACTGCCAAGAAGCAGGGCCGCGGGAAAATAAAAGGTGCAGTCGCTCAGTCACAGCATGCGCGCTTTCAATCTACCCGTGTCATCTTTCTGGCTCCTCTCGTTTTATATCGTTCCCAGCATTGTTGCTTTAGCATCAGCTGCTATCGCGAGTGGGTCGGTGTTGGTTCACTGCACGGCGCCACCAGCTGGACATGGGTTTGTATTCAAGTGAGGTGATGAAATAAAAAAATAAAGATCAAGGGGGTTAAAGGGCATGATGTACCTGCATGTGGCCGCATGTGTACGGATGTGTGTGTGTTGGACTTAACAAGATTAGCGCTCATGGGATTGTTCTAGAAGCTTATGTACTAAATGTCAGGAATTCAATCTGCCTGAGTAGAATAGGGCGGCACCTTTGGCGGACCGGCGTGCTCTCCCAACTCCAACTATCGGAGATGAAATTCTAGTTGCTAGGATCCGTTTATTTTTCATTCTGCCATGTTTCGGCGGCTCGTCGTATCTAAATCAAATATTGGAACTCTCAGACTTGGCTTGTGCTTTGCTTAAAAATATAACTGACAAATTTGAACCCAATAAAAGGCACCAACCAACATTTTAAGCTTTTCTGTGCGGTTATCATAAAAATTATTTTTTTTTTTAAAAAAAGAAGTGGTATTCTGTCTTTGATGTGAGTAGTGTTTATTTTTGCTGGAAGTTAGACAGTTACTGTATAACATCGTAGTCATTTAAACGTGGCCCTAATACGCCGTCGTGGCATGTCAAACGTCTGGACGGGAGCAAGTCAGGCGTGTCGTAAAACGACTTAAGCACATGGTCTTAATAACTAACGGACTAAATAGCTGATTTAGTTCAAATTCTTGAGGTTCTTCCTTAGACCTGGAGATCCCTTTGTTGATTAGTTGAACATTGCCAAGAGCAGGAAAGTGACAATGATCATGCTATCATTTTGAACTATGATCTTACCTACCACCCCCGTCCGTTCTCTGGTGGTATATCAATCGAAAAATCAATAGAGCTCTCACTTTGGCATAGAATGATAAATCCGGAAAAGATTTGTTGGATGTTACGACCGGCAATGTTGCTGCCAAGAAACCTCGGCGGACGCGAGGCCAAGTCCTAATTGCGATGGCATCACTGTACGGCGCGTTACTGTATTTTATTGCACAAATAGATCACACCAACGCGTAGAAACACCCTGCGAGGTAAAATACGCACCTCGCTAGACCTGCCCGGAGGGTATAAAAACATGAAAGAAGTGGCACGGCGCCTGCACTCGTCATCAGGCATGCGGCGTGTCGCTAACAAGTCAAGTGTAAAATCCTTCACATACAGTAGAACATCTGTGCTCAGGAGCAAATGTTGGAAAGTCACCAAGCTACTGACCATGAAGAGTGATTACGCACCTAGTTTAAACAAACAGCTCATTGATGTCGGACAGAGTCCTCTGTAGGAAAATGCCGCTTTTCATTTTGTACTGTTCTCTTTCCAAGGAGAAACGGTATTTTTCGCAGCAGGCGTCGTCCCTGAGCCGTCGGAGGTGTAGCCCGTGACCTTGCTTGCTCGCCTGATATGCAGGTTTCACATCTCCTTATTGTTGCATCTGAGTAATAATTCAGTGTTTTCATTCTTTGGATGTAGGCTGCTACAGTATCAGTTATGTTTTATTACAAATTATTGACTGATAAAAAAAAGATACTGGTTTTGTTCCTCAAACTGCGGCTTAGTCGGTATATGCACAACCACTTTCTTATCAGTTTCACTTGATACAAATTGTAATCTACCAGCAATGTTATCAATATAAATCCCGTCCCATTAATAAACACCTCCCCGTGTAGATTGGAGTTACTAAACATGTCGCGCTAATGTGAAGCTACAACCGTGTTTGCAAACAATTTGTGCTTGTGCTGTTCTACCTAATTTGACCAGCAGGCTCACTTATTTGTTTTGTGGACTCACTTATGTTGTCTATCTATAATTTTCCCAAAGCAATGCTGTCATGAATCATTCATTGAGGATTTTTGAAATGCTTCCCCTCCGGCTTTTGTTTTCTTTTCCGATGTGATGACACGCCGCTATGAAGGTTAGTTGTCTGTGTTTTGATTGACTTTATTACTATAGGGACCTGCAGGGTTATCATGTGAGGCGTTGTAAGGTGACCTTGATTCCGTGTCATTACGCACGCATCCACTTTGACGTTTATGGTGACTTCCTGATGGTTTGCGGAATATATGTCATAGCTTATATGAACATAAATGATTGGTGGGTGTACAATTTAGACATGTAAATGTGTCCCTAATGGAGATTGTCCGGTTACATAATGGGACAAGGATGTATGCTGTAGTTGTCTCACAATGGGCCTTATCTTAAATCATGCATATGCACGTTTGATGCATAAATATGTGATTCATCAATGATTGTACCTGGTTATGTACATTGTAAAAAAAAATGTAGATTTTTTTTTTTTTAAACATGTTAATAAAAAAAAAACGGTACATTTCCAGCAGCTGGGGCGCCAAAAAAATACAATGAAATAACAGAAACCTATTCTTACTTCTCATAAAAATGCATTTTTTCCATGATTAAAATACAGTTTGCAGTTGTAATTTTAACAAGATTCTGCCTTATTTTCACATTGTTTTTAATGTTTAATTAGAAACATTTTCACATTTTAAGACAATTAATTTTCCTAGAATAGGTAAACGTTGTATTACGAATAGTAATGCTTAAAATTACAGAAATGTGCTGTTATTAGTTGTTTTAATTATATGATTTTATGAAAATTGGTTTTATAACAGTATATGACTCAAAATTCATCTTTCAAAACATGTCAAAAAACTGTTGAAAAAGTCAATATTGGGTTTAAAATTGCAACACTTTACTGTTATACTAATTCATAAGATCACAGTCTACTTTGGAAGATTAAATGATATTTTAAAAATAGAGGAAAAATCTTTAATAAATAAAATAAACATACAAATTATGTTGTTTTAGGGATTTTTTTTTAAGATTGAGCAGGTTTCCCCGAGTACATCGAACCGTTCGCATTAATCAAAGGCTGCAGAGTGTTTGTATCGATCAAGTACACATGCACGCTAGAGATCTTGAACAGTTCCAGAAAATTACAGTTGATAAATGACGGTCAAGAAGATCAGAGGCACAGACATCAACATAACCAGCAGACCGTGATTTTGCATATCCTCTCTGTACTGTGAAAAATACTTATGTCTATTTTTGTCATTTTTTACATCAGTGTTAATTTTGACAATACATTTTATTTATAGTTTTAGTTATAGTCTTTTGACTAAAATTAATTAAAGTTTTGGTCATAATTTAGTCATCTGATTGTATTTTAGTTTTAATCCAATTTTAGTCAACTAAATTGAAAGTTTAGTCGATATTTTCCTTATATTATAACACAACTATTTGTAACTGTAGTTTAACACGGAAGACACGTTAAAAAAAAAGATTATTTTTTTAAAGAAGAAAATTAATTGTTTCAATGAAACATGTTGAACTGACAATAATATAACTTAGTTTTCACCAAAATAAAAAAAAAGTGCATAATTGCTTAGGATTAATTTTACAGCTGCACAATGAATGAGTGTTTCTTTTCTCCAACCCGTGTTTCATTCCTTCTGATTGGATTGTGTGAATTTTTGTGTTGTTTTAATTTTTGTTTTAGTCATTGACAAAATTGTCAGTCAATTTTTGTTATTGTTATCGTCTCAATGAATGGCTTTCAATTTTAGTTTTCATTGAATCTCCGTCTGAAAATTTTTTGGGGGGACGAAAAATATTCACGAAAATATCACAAATTTACATTTTAATAATGTAAATTAAAACTGAATGCATCCCAAAAATGTAAAAAAAAACTAAACAAAAAATGGACATACGTTTTTTTCACAGGACAGCGACGCCATACTCTAACCCTGGAGAACCCAAGAACCCTTTTTTTCTTTGGAAAATTATGAATTATACATTAAATGACTGCTATAATTTCACTGAACACCAAAATATGTTTTTTTCAATTTTAACCCTTTTGTTTGAACTAGCTCAGAGTTGCTAATTTATCAAAATATATATATGAAACATACTCCTAGGCATTCTGCAACATGATATGAAATAGATTAACAAAAAAAAACACAATTTTACCATCTGATGGTTTGCTGACAAGATGATTTTGTTTGGATTGATTTCCAGCTCAACAAAACAGCATGTTGCCAGCCATCTTGTCACCACCACTCTGGCTCATGTAAGTGCAATATTCATCCACTAGATGGCCCCATGCAGGGGTCAGAAGTGGCACTCTGGACTTTTGAAGTTAAATTTGTAAAAAAAAAAAAAAAAAAAGAAGAAGCTCTTTGTTATTTGATTAGCAAAATTTATAAGGGCCAAATTTGACCCCGTGGATTCTCCAGGGCTAAACAGGAAAAAACTAAATGATGTGGCCGAAAGCTTAAGACAAAGTAAAGTGGTGGGACTTACACGATACTTGGACAGGTCGATCCTCAGCGAGTTGTGCAGCTGATCCAGTAGTTTCACAAATTTCTCCCTCTGTCGGGATGAGAAATCAATTACAACTTTGTCACGACTTGGAGCTGTATGAAAACATTTATACCACTTCGGGTTGAATGGAATAGTTACGAGCATCATTCGAGCCCTTAGAAACTGTTGCGTGTATTCAGATTGTTTAAGATTTATGTTAACAGCACGACTCCAGTGACAACGCGGCACGCGCTTACCCCAAAGTTGGAGGCGGCGAATCGATCCGAAGCGGAGGCGGTGGTTGTGGTAGTCGTGGTTGTGTGGGCGAAGTAGGCGTTGATGTTCGCAAGCAGGTTACTCATCACCGCCGGCACACTGGGACACATGTACTTGGCGGACAGGCAGGAAAAATGCCTGCGATGGAAAATGAACGGTAATTATTTGTAATTATGGTTGTGGGACGTGGACGCAATTAAGAACAGTAAACCTGGGGACTATTTGAGACTGCACAAATAAACTCTAAATACCTTGGCGGGCACATGCATACATGAATTGATATGCGCTTAAGTAATCGCCATATTATTGATGTTCCGAGCAATCCCCTCTGATGAAAGACTTCATATTTGAAGGCATGAAGAGATCCTGAATGAATAATGCAGAGCTTTGTTGTAAAGCAGAGGTGTGTGTACTGGAATAAGTGTTCCATTAGCGATAAGCAAATCACGTTGCTTAGACAGTAAATCAAAGCTTTCTTGCTGTTGGGACGTCAGTACCGCACTTTTTGTTAGAGTGTGTGTTTTCGTATTTATTTTCTAGTGTAATTCTAGGCATCTAATAGCTGCTAAACTCATTTTGTACTCTCAGTATATTATAGTAACTATTAAGTTATTATATTTATTTATTATTTTTTTTATATCATGCTTGTTCTCATTTGTGTAATGATAATTTTTGATGGATTAATTGATTTTTGATTAAGGATGGGCAAGTACCGATAAAAGGTATCGTATCAGGTCAATATCTGACCTTATTTCAGGGTATCGTTACTCTCTTGTGGCCGTTTTACGATCAGGAACTTTAAGTTAGAATAATAGAAAAATGTTTCATAGTGGTACTATTGGTACTTGGTGCTGGCATCAGTCTAAAAAAGTGGTATTGAACATCCCTATTTTGGATTATTTACGTCTTTCTTTTTTGTCTGAAGATCAACATTTCTACTTAACTCATTTGCTCCCAAAAACGTATAAAAACGTTCTATTTTAAATATTGCCATGGTCCCAAAAACGTATTTTACGGGGTTTTTTTTATATTATTTTTTTTAATGCTAGAGCATACAGAAGGCTTTGATGCAACCTCTGACCTGAAGAGGTTGCTTAAAGCAATGGTACGTATTACAAAAACGGCCAGCAGGTGGCAGCAGAGTATAAGAGATCAACCAATGCCATGTTGCAACTAGCTCTTTTCAAAAGTGTATTTTTTGTGAGTAATGATGAAATTTAGCTATATTCTTATGCTTATTGCGGCAAAACTGAAACAGATACATATATCCTTTTTTTACCTGATGAAAGAAGAGACTCTAATCTTTCCTTTGGTAGGTTGCATGTTTTTATAGCAATACAACACAATATTCTGTAGGCCTTGCAAAATCTGTCAAAATCCAGTAAAAACAGCTGGGAGCAAAGGGGGTTGCTTCAATGAAAATGGCTGGGAGTGAATGAGTTACATTGAGCAATGAACAATGAGTTCACACTAGAAACTAGTGTACTAAAAATTTAATTTGAGATTCTCCTGCCCATTTTATACAAATAATAGATTGCAAACTTTTCCACTGCAACCAAACATCATTACTTGTCTCCAAAGGCAACACAATTATGAACATGAAATATCTTCAGCAGTTCACATTGGCATGCACATAAGGCCAGTAGTGAATCGCTTTCAGACTCCAAATTAGCCACAGCATAATTTCTTCTGAAATGAGTGCTGCAGAACTTGCAGTATTCTACTTTGCAGGGCATAAAAATGTAAATGCGCAGTCATCTGCAAGTTTACTTGAATGCAAAAGGGAATACAAGAAAGGTGAGGCACCCTGCTGAAGCTGCTTCGCTTTGCTGAGGCATAAAATGCAGATGTTGAACGTTTCTGAATGTGTACACTTTAAATTTGAACTGAAATGTTCTGGGAAAATGTACATTTGTAGTTGCGAAATGCCCCTTCAACCCCTTAACATCTAACGGATTGAATAATTAGCATTTTCTTTGGCTTTTTTTGTGTCATTTGATGTCGCCTCAAAAGGGTATTAAGTGATAGCCAAGAGGAAAAAGCCTGGTATACATATATAACAAGAAATGGAATGTATTGCCACATCAGGAAGCGGTATGCTACTCAGTCATGGCTGCCAAGTACAATATGGCATCTGTTTAGTGCTATTGTGAGGAGACACAGCTCCCCAGCACTCTGCACATTTAAAACCAGTTGTAAAGTTCAGATGGGAACTTTCACCGTTTAGTTTATCTTTAATGCTCGTTGTACTAATAATAACCAGGAGACTGCATATTCTCAGTTGAACTATTTACTGGATGCCAGAAAGATTGAGTACACAGCTGTGGAGCCTTATCTGCTGAGTGCGGAAGAAGGTCTAATCTATTCAAAAATAGTCTCTCCTCTTATACTGTCTTGGCCGCCCACCCGCATGGAGGATGGCTCAGCCTAGCCCATGTGAAAATGTGCGACCTGATGGTCTTAACTGTTTTTTAACTGAATAAGTGTGCCAGAGTGAAGATAGATAGAAAGGCGCCAAGCCAGGACAGGTCACAGCGACACAACGGCTTAGCTCAAGTCACCTATCTTATCATTAAGAGCTCTATTCTAACCGTGATGAACACAAAATTTGTCGTTTAAGCTTTGATTGTTTTTAGCGTCACACACTAATGAGAATGTTACAAATCATGATGCATGGTCAAAGGGTGAATAATTTTGTTTGAGTTCATTTCAAAATGTTACCAAAGACATTGCCGGGCAATAAATAATGGGATTTAAGATAACTACAGGCTTTTAATCACATTATTTCCTATGGGAAATCAATTTGAAGCCAGAAGCACCCTGAAACATATTGCAGTCCAATATGAAGGTTCCCTTGTAGAAGTGTTCAAAGGAAGGTGACAGTTTTCACATCCGACTAAATTCTCAGAACAGGCTGACCACAAACATGTTCTGCCGAGTTAATTACTCTGCTTTCAGACTCCAAATTAGCCACAGGCACTTGTTGTGAGGGAGCGAGAAAGGAAAGGGATGTAAAGTGACTGATGATTGCATCTGTTGAAGTCCTGTGGTGCTTGGATAGTTCAATCCCTAGAGCCATTACTCCCTCTTAGTGCTGCCCCCCCCCCCCACACACACACACACACACACACTGAATTTCATGGCGGCCAGAGGAGGGAAAGGGATTTGGAGAGAGGCAAGGTTATTCAACAAATAAGGTGGACAGGTTGAGTCTTTTCAAAATGTATGTTGAGGTATTACATGCTCAAGAGGTTCTGAGCTTGAAGCATTTAAAAAAAGAAAAATGTTTAGGCCACTGACTGCTTTACTTGTCTGAATCTAAACAACCTCGAGATCTTGTAGTACCTGTTCAATTATCTGTCACATTCGTGAGCAGCTCGCAACTGACAAAATGTGACCAAACCATTTTTATTTTTTTTACAGGGGCTACAACAACCATTAATCATAGACAACCCAATTAAGCAGTTAATTGACCCACTGCTTATGGTGCAAATTGTTGGTCAATAAAAATGTGATAATAGCAGTTAAATGTTTACAGGACCTACGCTTTCAAATGTCCGGTTTTATGACCCTCAAAACCTCTGTCGTAGCAAACACGAGAAAACCGCGGGAGCTTAGCGACCTTGCACGCACAAAGGAAGTTTCAATGAAGATGCTTGCTGTTGAAAGATATTATAACATTTTTAATTCCTAATTTCATATATCAACTATTGTTACACATTATGAACATTTTAATTCTTCATATTAACCTTGTCGAATTGTTTTGTGTCCTGTGCAGAGCAGATGGTGTTGATTTCGGTATAATCTGACCTTAAACTGGGTCATACTATTTAGTCTAAAAAAGTTCCTTCTCAGCGCTTTGTACACGCACATTTCGGTCTTGAAAACAAAATTTGCTTTGAAATAACACACACACACACTCTTTACTTTCTTCATCAGTCACGGCCACCGTAAATTTGTTTCAACTTGTTTGTGAGATTTTGTTATGGGGAAAAATAGAACCTTCATCTATATAACATATTCAGTCCCGAACACACACCCAAATCTGACCTTGTTTACGCCACTGCTCACGGAAAAGTACCAGAGACTATGTTAAGTCTATAAATGAAAAGGAGGAGGTCTTTTTAACTATAAGAAGCTATTGTACACGTAGAAGAGCACATTTGACGCTCTGAAATCCCACGTTTTTAAGTGATGTAATCGGAAGCTGTTATCTGTCCAGAGATCTCTGAAAGATTAAAAATCATTTTTGCAAAGGTGTATTTTTCTTACATTAAATCTATCTTCATTTTTGGAACACGCAAAGAGGACAAAATTAATTTATTCCTCTTCACTGTGTTAACCCGCTATGTGTTCCTTTCTTTTATAGTGCCGGAGTCAAACTACGATTGGCAAGATGTAGTCGTAACAAATGAAACGTTATTAGCTGTGATTAACAGCTTGAACACTGCACACTGTAAAAACTGTTTAATGCGTAGGGAACCTTGCTTTAACAAGTAAGGCTTTCATAACTTCCTTTTTCAGTTCTACCATCGTCATCCTCACCATTTAAGGAAAAAAAAGAAAAAGAAAATTGCTGGCCTCACAGATAGCATGTAGTCAGTCGGTTGCCTCGGTAACCTGATCTGTGTTCCCACCCTCGAAAGAGTCTGAGTGAAACTACCATTGTTTGGCTAAACTTGCAACTTGGGTAGTTAAACAAACCTGTTAAACACTGGTTTAACACAATGTACCGCTTTGGCTGTCACCATTTTGTAAGGTGAGTCAAATATGTTGCTATGCGTAAACCGGGCCAATATCAGCAGCCCTACTTAAAATACGTGTTTATTGCTGATCCGATATGGGTGCTTCTCACATTTCAAGCCCGCTCTACGTAATGTGTGGTGACAGATTCAAAAATGAGGCAATGAAAACTGCTTTGGCACAAGGAGAATAAGTACCTGGCATGAAAAAGTCAGAATTAAAATCATGGCAGAAATACTACAGATTGCCCAAAAAAAAAGCACTAAATCACTTGTTTCTATTTCCAACATCCTATCTTTGCGACTCCAATGAATACAACTAAAACAAGTAGACGATTAGAACCGTAACAAACTACAGGTGTCACTAACTAGATCTCCTAACTTGTATACCACCTTTGCGTAACTTTTGAGGAAAACATCATCAAGTCAAAGCAAGATGAAAAGTTGCTTGATTTTAAACATAAGGAAATACAGCCACTTTTCCTTGGGGTTCTACATTTACAGACACTTTTGAAACTAATTGTAATTAAAATATTTGGTCCACTGAGTTTTTACTCTACTTTTTATCTTCCTAAATGTTTCAATGGATTCATTCGTGGTTCAGCATCTGCAAATTCACCCGTTCAAAGCGGGGAAACGATCCACCGTTATTTGCAGAAACCTTCACTCATTCCCTCTACAAATAGCAGGCAGGTCCACTCTACATCTAACAACCAAGTTTTAAAATTGCACCATGAACAAGATTTGGGGATTGATGGCTGGAGGTATGGAAGGAGTTATTGTGGAGAGAGAGAAAGAGAAAGTTTATGCATGTCCACAATCAATGTGACCAAAGCAGATTCGAGAGTTTTTGCCGGGCACCAGCAATGAATCAATCAAACTTGAAAACTCAATAGTCCTCGGAGCTCTGATAATGCTGAGGAGACACTACTGTACTCCTCCTCTTTTTCTTCCTCCTCTCTTTTTGGGCCCTCCACTCTGTCCGACGAGACAGTGACCGATGCCTGAGGTACAGGACCAGAGATCAGGGCCGGTACTCACGTCATGGCCTGATAGATGGACTCCACTCCGTATCTCATGGCAAACTCGTCCACTATCTCCTGGGACACGTCGTCGTAGTAGACCTTCCACGCTTCTTCGCCTTTCACCTGCGGGATCTTCACCACGCCGTTGTTCTTGCCCTCCGTCAAGTAGTGGAACAGGTTCTAGGAGTGGGGAGGGATGTAAGGAAAGACAGGGTATGCGGTGTCACACAGGGCAATTCATATGTAGATTTTTGAGAACTAATCGAGGTTACCTCATGCAAACAGGTGTACTGGCCGTGAGGTGGCACCACGTTTTCCTCTCCTTTCATCTCCACGCTGATTTTAAGCCTGATGGCGCCAGATACGGCGGACTTGTCAGTCCTCTTATCTGTAAAAATACCATCATGCCAATTAGTTTAATACAAAAAAAGAGCTACAGAATGTGTTAAAAGTAGTGTCAGGCGATTATTATTTTTTAATCGTAATTAATTGGATGACTTCAATAGTTAACTCATGATTAATTGCACATTTTATTTCTGTTTTAAATGAACAATAAAATATATTTTTCTAAGTTTTTATACTCTTGTTAACATAAAAGTGGAAAAAATGTTAAAGTGATAGAAATACGGCTGCATCTTTTCATCATCGTCATTTATGCAGTAGTTTCATAAGAATTGTTGGTGTTGGTGTAAAAGAAACTTTAAATTAACTCAAAATGAATGCACTTAATTTTGACACCCCTAGCGAAAAAAAGAAAAACTTCTGGGAAGCTGATGTTGAACCCATATGGGACATTTAAAAAACAAAAAAGTGCATCAAGACAGATCCCACAGAGTAACATTACCGTACAGTAACCGTCCTCTATGGTGGAAATGTGTCCTTGAACGCATCATAACAACATGACTTATAGAGCAGTGCCCATAAATCAACCATAGTCTATGAATCATATTATCTGAACACGTAACAGCAATGCCAAGAATCATTGATCGGATGACATCATGTACTATAAAACATCAATGCTGTCCCACTCTAAAAAGTGTATAATGAACCAGAAAATGTTTACATTAATCATGTCAGCAGTTTTGGGTTAGATCTATAATATCATTTGATCGCTGGAACATTTTTCGGTCTGCATGGTACACACATAGCGACCTGTTGGTCAAATTTCAGCACAACTCAGAAGTCCCAGATCTGCTTAGAAAACCCGTTCAAATGTTTAGAGGTCAAATTAAATCCTCCTGATAAGATTATTGTGCATTTTAGGTTCATCCTGAAATAATACCAGGAAGCGAAATATCCACAGTTTTTGTGAGTAGTGTAAATAAAGCATGTACACAAGCAAACATACACAGATTTAGTCTGCTGGTAGACGTCAAAACATCTTGGACATTGTATACAAAGAGAGTGACATGCTACTCCATGCTTTGGTAATAATTAAGGGACAAAGCGAAGGCATGAGGTGTCGCTTTGAAGAGGCGCTGAAGAGGCTTTAAGAGGAACGCAGCTGAAGGGGTGATCACCCACCTCAGCAAAAACCCTATTAAACATTCATTCAGGTATTTAAAGAGACTCTGAACCGCGGCACCGGGCATGGGGTCACTATTAGCGCAAATTGCTTCCTTTTAGCCAGAGACAAACAATACTCAAGCAGCAGTTTGCACTCCTATTAAGCCGCCATTCAAACCAATGGGAGGGCGGAAATAGCGGAACACTCGGAACGGGAACCGCAGGGCCCGTGTGTTCTTTGGTACTTGAGCGGTATTGATGGCCTCAATTGGAACACACTTGATCTGACCATAAATTTATCCTGCTATCTTTGAGGATAATGGTTATTGGATGGGAGTGGATATAATGGTTACACAGCGGCTACGGTGTAATGGGATTTTGTAAGGGAGGCCGGGACGAGGAGATCTATTTGCTTGCAGAGCATAAACTTTGTGGCCTGATGTCAATGGCAGATAACTGGGACGGAAATTCAAAGGGACAACCTATCAATTTATTTATTTATTTATTAAGGTATTAAGCTAGGTTACTTGTGTTTTAAAAGGAGCACTTGTTTATACTAGCTGTAATTGAAGTCCATGTGAAGTGAAGACTGGACTAGAACAGGTTTTGAAGGTATTTTCCAATTTCAATGTCACTGTGGTGGCCAAGAAATAAGAAAATTGATGGACTGTCTCAGCGATCGCAATCTCTGTTTATCTTCAAATTTTCAGAGATTATTGTCCTGTCCAAGAAACAATTCTGATGATGAAATATTGTTCAAACCAAGATGGCTGCGGTATTCGTCTTCGAGCTTTGTTGGAATGATTTCTTTGTTCAACCAAGGAGTCTGACAATTTCAAAGACTATTAGGAGACAAGATGGTTGAATTAGTGGAAATTAATTGTCCAAAATAGTACCTAGTCATAGTCAGAAGTTGTAACCCTTAATACTGTACCCCAAGATGGCAGTTGGACCTTTAGGCCTATGAAGTGTTGTTCTAGATCAAAGCAACAATCTTACTTGCGCTGAAGGATCTGTAAACCTAGATGGGCGTGGCTTAAACATCTAAAGTCAGTCTGGACCCTCTCACTAGGGATGTAATGATAACAGCAATATTGTGATATCACGATATTAAAACTGCCACAATATATCGTCGGCGTTATGTCACAATATTAACTCATTCACTGCCATTGACGGCTATAGACGTCAAAAATTCATTAGATTTTTTTCTATTAGTTTTCCACTTTTGTTAATAAGAGTATGAAAATCTAAAACAAAAAAAATATATTGTACATTTAGAACAGATATAAAATTTGTGATTAATTGTCAATTATTGAAATAATGTGATCTTATTAACAAAAGTGGGGAAAAATTTTTAACTAATCGAAATAGTTCAAATGAATTTTTGACCTCTATAGCCGTCAATGGCAGTGAATGAGTTAAATGCAGCACATCTGTTAAAAAAGTCAGGTTGATTTCCATTTGTGCAGTTCTAGCACCCTCACCCTCTGTTGGCTATCTTTTTAGTGCAGTTTAATTTTCACAAGGCATGTTTTGGCCTTTCTAGGTTTAAAATCCACGCTAATGGTCAGATGAAGGGACACATAATATGCTAGTGGAGTGAGTCAATATGTGGAGGAACTCAAAATAAAGTGTGTCTATATTAAGTGTTATTAGAGATCGTAAGTTGTTTATATGCATCGCTGATATTGTACAAAAGCACAATATTGTGTGTTTTTTTAGTATAAGCATTTTTCTTTTTTTTACAATATTGTGACCTTTTTTGTATCGCCAGCCTCCCCATAAGATCATGATAATTATCGTATTGTGACCTTCATATCGTGTTGTTTGGATATCGTTACATCCCTACCTCTCAGCGCTCTACTAGTCAGTTTATCTTCTTTAAACTTCCATCTTTTCTCGAACAGCAATTTTCAAGTCTTGCCTCAGATAGGATAGTATTTATATTCTTTCATCTAACATTCCATAGTAAAGTAGCTCTGCATGTTTAGGGCAGTGCTTCTCAATTATTAGCTACGCACCACACCAAGGAACAAGAAAATATTTCGTGCTCTTCCAACTCGACACTGCAACTATAAATTTGTCTATAAAATTGTTCTACGTACACCTTTTCCAGAGGAGCTAATACTCCTTGTGCACTCGCTGACAATGAAAGCAACACTGCCACCTACTGTAGTAGATGTGCAATTAAACCTTTTTCTAGTTAAAAAAAAAAAAAACATGCCCTCAGGTGGCCCCGTTCCCCTGTTTGAGAAGCACCGCTTTATGGTCATGAAGTGGTATGGGCAGTGGTATGAATACTTGTTCAAGGCACTGTATATTGGCAGGCATTACTGACTCTGGGCAGATTAGAATGACAAGTAATGGCAGCACATTGAAAGTGAAATTTTGACTGGCTAAAACATCTGGAATCCACATAGATGCTTCCAAGAGAAATATTACAAAATGAAGAGAACAGGGGTCGGTAATTAACCAATACAATTTCATGGAAGAAAAATACTGGAATTTAAGTTTACGTCAGTACTTCTAGTAGAGTTTAGGCCATCAGAGAAGGCCTTGCTGGCCCTGGGGATTGCGGATTCGCCACTTTTAAAGTTTGACGCGTGAGGTAGCTTTGGGAAAATGGTTTATCAGGCTCCGTCGCGTGCTAAAAGCCACAGTTTAATAGTTACATGAGATGCTTCAAGGCGTTTTGTTGTCAACCAGTCTTGCGTGTCATTTGTGGTTAAAATACATACCTAGATTGTACCAAACATCCATTTCCCCGCTGAGCGTGCGGACCTCGATGATGGTCTGGCCCAGGAAGTCGTCCGACTCGCGCTTGAAATGCTGCTTCACCCGCGACTTGATGTCGTCGTCCTCGTCCCACACACGCACCTTGATGCGATCCGTGGCGTTGTGACATTCGCTGGGGATTGCACAAGGATAGACACGTCGGTCAAAGCAATCAGCGGCAGCGTGTTCTACAGTGTTTCGTTTGGCTGACAGCTCATCGGGTCGGGGCGCTCAGCCGAGCAGAATGATTTAATGTCAAATTCACAATTGGAGATCAGCGTAGCTGCTCACACTCACATTCCTTAACCCTTTTTTTTTTTTTTTTAAAGCACAATATGAGAAAAAATCTTGTCTGCCATGAGATAAAAGTTGTTATTTGTGTGTGAATGGGCATTACATCTCATTTGTGTGTGTGCCGAATCGTGGTGTGTGCCTGGCAGGGAGCGTCACCCCCAAGACGTTGCATGACCTTTCCTCTGCATGACTCTCCGAGCGCATGCGAACATCATCAGAGCAGAGCTGCGTGTTACACAAGAATGACTGCGTAGCGTTCACAAGGAGGATTATCTATTTGTGAAAACAACATTATATAAAATAAGCGTCGCTTCTGTCCAACGGGCTTCGCCCTAACGGCACCGCCGAGCACTTATAGACGGGGTCAGACCGTCCACCCCCCGCAATTAAAACCAACAGATTAGGTGGTGTACTAATGACGTCTTGGGCGCAAAATCCACAGGAACGCTAGCCGCAGTATTTCTACGCTAATCCCTTTCTTTGGGAAGCCCTTGCATGCTTGCAGCTGCGCTCGTCTAGGATTTTGCTCTTTGCTAAGCACACAGTAATGTATCACTCTATTAATCTATATCCCCGTAGTAATACGAAAGAGTTTCATTATAGCCACCGCTGGAGCCTCATTACAGGTGTGCAGCCCGTGCGCAACTGGCAAAGGCAACAATTTTATTTGATCTAGTTGTGTTATTTTCATCACATAGTATTATTGTTTTTCATTTGATTGTTTTGTGTGTATGGCATGGATGTGACTCATACAAATATTTACTGTATGTCGCCTGGGGTGCGGAGTTAGGACCCAAACGCAGACAAGACATGGGTGTTGGGAAACAAAGTCTACATACAACAATACAAAGTAACAACTTCGAGAGCAGGGCTGGATTAAGATGGCCTCGAAGAAAACGCTAGATGGAGAAACCTTGACTAAAGACCTTGATTGAGAGTAGGACGAATAGGGAGTGAAAACCTCAACTAACGAACCTCGACGTACCGACAAAAGCGTCATTCAGTAACTCTTGCGAGGGCAATGTGCAATTCGATATGACATAATAAATGCATACATGACACAAGAGTCAAATACAGAACAAAAATATAGGACATGAGAGTGACAATTACAGGAATAAAGCAACTGACAGCATCATCACAAGGGTCAACGCAGGACCATAACAACACAATAACCCTACGACACAAAACAAAACACAGTCATAATAATTTACTGTACATAGTACTGAGGGTGCTTGAAGATGTTGCTAGTGAACTCTGGTAGGGAACAGGTCATTATTATCATCATCATGTCACATATTTCATATGTGAAAAGAAAATCTCATTATCACTAAACAAAAATCTCTCAAAAAGTAATGACTGAAATGATGAGTTTCAAAATCTGGGACGGTTACTTTGAATACTATCAGGGATGTGATTTTTCCGCTAATTCGCGGAATTCCGCTTTTTTTTATCTCCCCCCCAAAAAAAAAAATCCGATTTTTTTTTTTTTTTTTTTTTTTGTAGTTCATTGTGTATGCACATGACTCCGACAGATAACATCTTCTGCTATAACAAAGACATTTGTGGTATGCTCTAATATGAGTTACTTTTCATTTGGTCATGATACAATTATTTGTTCATGAAATTTGAACTCTTCAACATTATTTATGTGTTAACTTAGTAATCACATTAGTTAGATATGATGATTTTCTCAGTGATAGTTTTTAAAAGCAAAGGCAGTCCAATGTTTTTGAATGTGACTGATTTTGAGTTGACTAAAACTGCCATTTTATATGGGATAGTTCAATATACATTGAAAATTTATGCTGTTGTTTTGTGTATTTCTTTGTCATGTGAGTGCATTGAAAGTACTTAAAAACACGGAAAACCCATGAGCTCTGGGGGGCTCATGAGCTCCGCCCCCCTTGTCCCCCCACCAGGGCACTGCCCTGGACCTAGCTGGGTGCCAGCAGCCCCCAGACCCCCGGCTAAATTTTCAGATAATTTCACTTTGGTCAAATCACATCCCTGTACTATTATTCTGTTGTATGAATGACAAAGGGTGGATACACAGGTTAATTGTTCTTTCTGGTGCAAATTCTGACTGTCAATATATGTTACTGGCATAGATAAATGTACACAATTTTTGTAAATGAATACTATTTTTTTGACTAGATCAGCGAAATTGGATAATTTCTCATTATTTTCGGGTTTTTAATGCTTTTTTTATGCAAGAGCATACGCAAGGCTTTGATGCAGCCTCTGAACTGAAGAGAACGGTTGAATCAATGTAGTTATTACAAAAAAGGCAAGAAGGTGGCAGAAGAGTATAGGAGAACAACCAGGGCCATGTTGCATAAAGCTTTTTTCCCCCCACAGTTTTAAACAGATTTATGATTAATGATGAAACTTAGCTTATATTCTAATGCTAATGGCTGCAAAACTGAAACAGATAGAAATATTTTTTTTCATGATGAAAGAAGAGACTAATATCTCTTTTGGTAGGTTCCATGTTTTTATAGCAATAGAACACAATATTCTGTGGGCCTTGCAAAATCAGTCAAAATCCAGTAAAACAGCCGGGAGCGAAGGGGGTTGCTTCAGTGAAAATGGCTGGGAGTGAATAAGTTACATTTCTTTATATTTCTAACCCTGAGATTTCAAATTTTATTGTATTGAGTTAAGAGTTGGCATGCAATTTTTTTCTTCAAATATAGTCTGCTCTTTTACTATAACCGGAATTATAAGCAAATTTAACCTTCCGCCAGTGATTCTAAAACTCAAGGAAATTTTGGAAAATGCCCCAGCTGTAGCAGACCTTAATCTGAGAAGATTAGCTATAAGGATGTGCAGAAACCTCCAAAGGAATGATTTAATCCAAGCCCTTCATGCGAGCGCCGCATCCCGGCAAGTAAAAACGTTGGGCGAAGGTGACGACAGATGAGGTTGTGCAGTGATTCATAAACACTGTCAGACTTTCACATTACTGGCTTCAAAGCTGCCATCAGATGCACTCATCACGGTGAAGACAATGGTTCGCCAAGCGGTATTGTTGTCGAGCGATGGGTATTAAACGCATGAGAAGATTTGTCGCTATAAATCTGCTGTCGGTGGCAAGACCAGCTTGTTTTTATGTTGATTGTTGTGCCTTGATTAATGCCACCTGATCGCGTTCTGCCGCAACTCACCTCAATTTATTAACTCGTATTACCGTAAATGACAAAAACACTAGACGGAATGGCACTTTTGCTGGACAAAAAAATATTGACGGGGGGGGCAAAGATGCTCGAGATTGAGTTTTTCCCAGAGTGGTAACACGCAGGGGATAAAAATAGCGAGTTTATAATCTGATGCTCGCTGAGGTTTGCGTGATTCTAGAGCATTCTCCCAGCATCCAAATGGGATGCGGCGTAGGTAAATACAGTGGACGGCTGCGATGCATAATGCGCACATCTCAGAGGCTGCAAATTTATCAACATATCAGTTGCTGTGGGGCTTTTGGGAACCGGAGCTTTCCATAGAGCAACTGAGGACAACCGGCCCTTGTACAAACTCTGTGAGTCATATAGCCGTGCCGCATATTTACATGCACATTAAACATGAGATCCTGCGGATTAAAATGCATACTCTGGTTTAATTAAAACTTTGTATTAAATTTGCTTTTCTTGTTTCTTTTCTTTCAAAATGTAAGGTCATTAACTGAGCGTGTTACTGCTTGATCAAAACCAGCTGTGGAACGTTTGACAGTTTTCAAATGCTATTTTGTATAAATCTAATTTAGTTTTTGATATCGAAAAAGAGCACAATGGGTTAAAAAGAATGACCCTCATTCACTATCTCGCAGACTTAAAAACAACAACAACAACCATACAATAATATGTTCTACGCACCCTTAAACGTGCCATTGTGATTAATCCTGCATTTGTGGAATATGAATTACGCAGTTTATCCATTTTATCCTCCAACATTAGCAATACCATCAGCAGCTAACTGCACAAAGATAAATGCTCATTAGGCTGTCATAGCCACAGGTGTAAACAGTAAAATAGACTGTTGACTTTGTACAGCTTGTCACCTCAGAAATAAGTATCAAACCTTTAACTGCTATTTGCTTGTGTGTGATTGTCTGCTAGATGATTGAGTTCATTATTTTAATTACAGTTATCAACAGTTTTGCTCCATTTTGCCCTAGTGCCACTGGATTTTATTTTCCCGGTGTTACAAATAAAATGCATTAGATGTATGCATTATGTCAATATCTTGTGTGTATATGTATATATATATACTGTATATATTTAAAAAAAAAAAAAAAATTAAAAAAATAAAAATAAAAAAATAAAAATAAAAAAATAAAAAATAAAAAAACATTTATTAATTTTTTTTAATTGATTTGTTTGTTTTGTTTTGTTTTTAAAAAAAAGAAGAGCAATGATCAAATCGAATGAACAATACTGAGCTCTCCTGAAAAAAAAAAAAGTCAATATCTTGAAAATACCAAGATAATGTTCATGTTGATAATCGTGATGTGATATTTTCATACCATTTATCTCTAGTCTGAACCATACACGAATGCGCCACAAAAGCCATCGACAAGAATTTAGGCATTCAAGCATGTCATCAGCTCATTTTGCACACCATGTGTTCGTCACCTTTTTTTGTGGTGTTATTACTGAGAAAAAAAATAGAGCTAGGTAGCAAGAATTCCCTTGGACTAGAGCAGAAGAAAAAGAGGCAGATGGGAAGGACTTTAGGGAGGACATAATATGTCACATACAATTTATTTGGTTGGGGAAACCATAGGGATAAGAACTCTGGCGCATACCCTGATGGATGGCACTGTAAAACTGCAGCAGGACTGGTTTTAGCAGCCGCTGTGTTTCGTTTTCTATTAAATTGTACTCCCCTTAAACTATTAATAACACAGGTTTAAATGCTAAATAATGGATTAAGACCCCGCCCTAAAACGAGCCTCGGGAGAGGGTGGGGGGGGGACCATCTGGACAGGGAGAGAACGAATTCTGCAAGAGTAGGCTACTCACAAGTAGAACCTTTCGTCCCACACTGGGTTGAGGTTGCCAAAGATGGTCTTCGTCCGACGCTTGGTCTTTCCCACCTGGACGGTGACGTACGGGTCGCTGGAGCCCGTTTTATCCTTGGCTTGGAGCCCTTGAGCACTCATGACTGGAGAAGGAAGAAGTGAAAGATGCTTAGAAAAGTCACACATTTTGGGAGTGATAGAAAACTGTACATCGGATGGATATTCATGCAACCGCAATTAGTGGCACTTTGAATAGTACAATAGCTTGTAATCAGAATTGTCACGCTGTTGTTATTCCCTACTTCAGTGGTCTTATCATGTTAAGGAATCAGACATCTAGTGTGCTCCAGGATCAGTACAGTACTAAGCCTACAGTATATGTCAGAGGTGTGTGTTGTGCTTGCAAAGATTTGATATAACTGTGCTGAATGTATTTCAAGACATGATTTTGAAGATGGTTTTAGTTTGTATATGATGTAATTTCATCCATATGTACGTATTTACTACAATGGTTTCCGTGGAGATTAGATTACACTTCTGAGCAACAATTCCGTCTTCCTTATTTTTACTCCCAAGGAGACATTATGCAGGTTTTTCCCCCAGAAAATATTATTTTGTAAAAAAAAAAATAAAAAATACCCCAAGGATCAAGGATTACAGCAGCCATTTCTTAATTTTTTGGATCCCAACTAAACTCACTATTCTGTTGCAAATGAGTCGCCCCTATTCCACTACAGATAACCCAACACCGAGTCAGTGTAGTTATACACTAAAAACAGTCAGGTAAAAAAATAACTCAACTATGGGTCAAAAATGGACCTCTACTTGGATCGATTTGACCCAGCATTGAGTCAAGAAATTGGTCTTTCAGCGTAAAACAAATATTGGTCAGATCCTTTAGTTGGGTCAAAAAATTGGGTCGTTTTGTATAAAACAACCCAGAAAGTTGGGTCAAATTGACCCATAAAGTTTTTTTTTTTTTTTATTATCCATAATTGGGTTATTTTTGACCTAACTGTTTTTAGAGTGTAATCTGGGCATGTTGGCCAACACGATTGTAACGTCACGTGACAACTCTAAAAAACGTCAAAAGAATTTACTTTGTTATGGATGGAGTAATTTCACATTTGATGTTTTGGGCAGCAATTGACAAGTCTATTTTCAACAGGATGTCAACTTGAATCCAATCACAAATGGATTCAAACTCAACCTTAATCTTAGAGAAATTAGTGTTGAATCCTGTTTCCCTCAAGTTTCCAGAACATTCGTCAAGCGGCCATATTTTTTTACCAGTTCAGTTCTTTTGTTCAAATGCATGCTGGGTAGCCAGAGGCTGAAAAAAAATCAGCTCTGACTTCATTGACAGGATGGATATTCCTTTCATTTTACACATAGTGTTAAATCTATCCATAATTAATCTCTTGTCCAGGCAGCGGACTAGTGATTCAGAATCCTATACTTCCGCATATACGGAGGACGATGCAAGAAGACCGTTCGTTATATTTCACCGTGCCATAAAGGGGTGATGGGGAAACTGGGTCGTTAAATATGCAAGAGACGAGTTAAATAATTCAGCCTACAAGTATATCCACAGCTCAATGCAGACTTGAATTGGAGGGACGCGAGAGGGTCACACACAAACATTTGCATTTGAGTACACACAAACGACGTATTTTATGGTAGAAAATCGCATTCTAGAAGAAACAAAAAAAAAAAAGAACACACTGTGCTTATTCAAAGTCTCTTTTTTTTCTTTCAGGGAAAGCCTTTGTTGTCAGTCACAGATGGCAGCCACACCAACTTGAAGCATTCAATAAAGCACAGCCAGGATGGAAGGTTTTATGATCGTCCCTTGGTAATTTAACCTCGGAAGTTGCTGTCTGATGACAAACTACGTACTGTATGTCACTTGCTCCCCATTGTAGTAAAAATGCCATTCATTCATAAAAATGCACCATAAAGAGCTGTTTTGGGACAGCTTTAGTACTGGAAATGTATATCTGTCGCAGAATGTGAATGAGTCCAAATAAGGACATCTATGTATCTTTAATAATGACTTCCTAATGATATATATACTTCGTTCTGATCCATTTATATTCCTCCCAGCTTGTAGAGTGTCACAAGGTAAACAAAAAACACAATTCCTAAAAACTCAAAGCACTGCATTGATATTCTAGTTAATGGGTTAATTTAACCACCTAGTTCTGATCTGCAGACATCAATAAAGACTTTGTTCAGCAAAAATATCTTTATCGCCAATCATCGGTTGGAAATGTTAGATATTATTAACATTTAAATTCTTTATTTTCATATATTAACTATTGTTATACATTATTAACATCTTAATTCTTTATATTAACCATGTTGAAAGGTTTTATAGACGTGTAAAGCAAGTAGTGTTGAACTATTGTATAATTTGACCTTAAGCTGGGACATATTTGGTCTAGAAGTTCCTTCTCTGTGGGAAAACACATTTGGTCCCTGAGAACAGAATCTGTTTCGAACACGCACCCCTGACTCTGTTTTCGCCATCGCTCATGGAAAAGTACCCAGAGAATATGTTTTGTCTACAAATGAAAGAGAGGCGGTCTTTTTAACTAAAAGAAGCCATTTTACACGCAGAAGAGACACATTCGGCGCTCTGAATTCCACCTGTTAAGTGATGAATTGGAGTCTGTTACGATGTCCAGAGATCTCTGTTAGATTAAAATCATTATTGCAAAGGTGTTTTTTCTTACATTAAATCTGTCTTCAAGTTTTGGAACACTCAAAGAGGACAAGTAAATGTATTCCTCTTCAGAAATCACTGAATAGCAGTAAAGGCTGTAAAGTCCAGAATTTCTTTTGGCCTCAAATTAATCAAAAGTTGATGTATTAATTAAGTACATTACATAACCTAATAGACAACACTGTATGTGTGTTGAAGGACAGTTTTGATGACAATTGGAGACATTGCTCATAATAAGTACAAATTAATGAAAGAGCTGGTTGGTTGTTAATTACACACTTTTAACGGTACATGCAGGAGAACTCCGATAATCTCATAATACTGAAAAGTCATAATCGCCTACTGAAGATCCAAGGTTCTATCTTGACATTGATGTTAAATGAAGAAGCATAGAGGCGGAGTAGCTCCTGGTTGCTGTCTGAGAGCTGCCAAGTCGGTGCCAGCGATTGCTTATTTCATGAATGATGACTAAATAACCGCTCAATAGCTGCATTCTAAAATGGAACATTCAATAGGCCCTTGGGATATCAACAGAGGCAAGCCTGGGTTTTTTCAAAAAACTTGCCCTCTTTCTGTTTTCACTCTCTTACCTTTATTTTCACCCCCTTTCCAATCCAATATTGGCCCTCTCTGTTTGTGCCTCACTTCCTCGGCCTCTGCTGCTTCGCTCATGCATTGACAAAGCCAAAACTGCAAAATGGGCAGTAACTGAACTGCGCCTGGCAAACAGTAGTTACCATAGCGATGGATTGGAGTCCTGAGAACGAGGCTGCCCCGCTGACCTTCCTTCTATTGCTGGCCCAAGTGTAGTCAACAAAAAGGGCAAGCACTGGGTTAGGTTTATAGTTTCCTATTAGGTGATATTTTTGTGAATGGGCAATATTTGTCAATGGCACTACGACGAACGCTACAGTCATCACTCCATTTTAGTAGAAAGGTTGGCAAAGACGATAAAGTTCACAACGAGGGACGGATCATCAATTTCCTTTTACAACCAGCAGAAAATGTTAGGTTGTATTAGGCATGAAATAACCCATGAAATCGGGAGAGAGCGATCCCAAAATGTATGCGTATCACCCCCCCAAAAAAAAAAAAATGAAGGTGCACTCAGGAGCTGTCTTGTCAAAATCTACTCGAGCGCTTGACATTTTGATTGGCATCTGAAATAGCTCACTGGTGGGCTCATTTCCAGAGCTCACCGTGCAAACTTGTGTGTGAGCATATCCAGTTGTGGGATTAACCTGCGAGTGAACTCCGCAAAAATCTCGCACATCAGTGCCTCTGGGAGGCTTTTTATTTGAGGCTTGTTTAACATTTGCCAGAAGCAGGGCCACCGCGTCGCTCTTGTTTTCACTGGAGCTACAGTTGTCCTTATGATGGCGTTTTTCATACACAAAACTGCATTGAAAACGCCGTACTGTACATTCTATTCCAAATCAACGTGACATGTAATTACAAATTTCAGAGCTTGTCATGAAAATCTTTTTTTTTTTTTTAAATCATTTAGGTGAAAGGGCCTGACCAAAAGACTGAAACAATTCAATAATAATTAATTTAATTTGATGTATTTACTTTTATTTTTAATTTTTTTTGATCAATTAGGAATTTTTAAATTATTGGGACGGGGGGAAAGAAAACGTTCTCATTCTAACGAGAAATTATCTCAGGATGAGAACATTTCTCTTTAAGACGGGAAAGTTTATCGTTAGGATGAAAAAATTGTCCATTGCATGCTAACATGGAATACCCTATAACTACATTTCGGTTTACATTTTTAAGTGAAAATGACAATACAGGAGGGTGGACCTAGTCGGGTTATATTTTCACCTAGGACCTTGAGTCGTCACCATTATGTTGCATCTGAGAGACATTTAAAACGTCAAAAGTCTTATTGTCCTCTAAATAAGCTACCATTTGCAGCGGTTAAAGACGTTTCTCATCCTAACAAGAAACTTTAGGTCAAATAAGTTTTTCGTCCTAATGCAAAACATATTTCACTTCCCCCCCATATCACTTTAAGACCTCCGTAGAATCATTAACAACGTTGCTATATATTTTAACTCATTCACTGCCATTGACGGCTATAGACGTCAAAAATTCATTTGAACTATTTCTTTTAGTTTTACATTTTTTCCACATTTGTTAACAAGAGTATAAAAACCTAGAATTTTTTTATTGTACATTTAGAACAGATATAAAATTTGTGATTAATTGTAAGTTAACTATTGAAGTCATGCAATTAATTAAAATAAAAAAATGTAATCGTCTGACACCCCTAATTTTTAATAATCTTTTTTTTTCCAATCGTTAACTCACAAGTAATTACAATTTTTATATCTGTTCTAAATGTACAATAATTTTTTTTTTTATAGGTTTTCATACTCTTGTTAACAAAGAGGGGGGGGGGGGGAAGTGACACTAATGGAAATAGTTCAAATGAATTTTTGACGTCTATAGACGTCAATGGCAGTGAATGAGTTAACAGAACTCCTAGGAATGCATTGGACCAGGCTTACCAGTGATGCTGATTTTAGCAGACCATTTAGAGGTGCCGTCCAATACAGCCTGCTTGGCTGTCTTGAGATGGCTGGCAAAGTCCTCCTTGGAGATGTCAAACATCTCCTGGATCACTTCAAACACCTCGGGTCGGTTCTTCTCCCGGATCTTCATTCGCTCTTTCATGGCCATGATTATGTTTTGGGTCTTGTCCTCCGCCCCGTGCTTGGAGCTCTTCTCCACTGCCCCTAAAAAAGATGACGGGAATAAGATTTATTTTTAATTTTTTTTAGAGCAGCTGTCTTTGAACATTTTTGAACCACATATATAGAGCACGCGACCCAATGTTTGCACAGCATGTCATCTTGTATCTTCAAAAGGGCTCATGATTTAAGATTTGATTCATCCTTATCACATCGATAAAGACGGATCACAGTTTCATTCGGAAAAGCATTGCCATGCACGTTTAACGCCGTTACAAAGCATTGCGTTAAGGTGTAGCTAATCCACTTAAGTGCGTCTGGAATGCCGTTCGTGTCCTGCGGCACTTTTTCTATTAGCTGACACTGTTACAAAAGGGACAACCCTGATTACAATACTGATTGGAGATGATAATGTGTGAAAGTGTCTGAGTAACAAATATAATGAACCATCATTTTAGTTTTGTACTTTTGGAAACTTTATATTCTCCATTGAATGATAATTAATCACTTCTTAAAATGGAGCATGCCATTGGTATGGATTCCATTTTTAGACTTACTTTGTAAACAGTCTGCATTGAGCAGGTCTTGGCACTTGTCGTGGCATTTGACGCCACACTCGGAGCAGCGCATTCCTTGGCGGGCGATGCCCCACAGGAGCCCCTCGCATTCGTGGCAGTATGTGGGAGCGGTGGCCGTCCACACTTCAAAGTTGTGTGGCGTTGTGGAAGAAATCGGGTATATCAAGGCCTGCAGGGTCTTCTTGAAGACGTGAAGTTTCTGAAAAGAGACCGTTCAAGAAGTGTGAGGATTAACATGGTGTAACTGTTAAAGATTTCGCACAAGAAGGTCTGACAATTTTAGGTTACTATTTTTTTAAATTTTTTAAATTTTATTTTAAGAGAGCTCAATATTGTTAATTCGGTAATTTTACATGTCATCATCATTGCTCTCTCTCTTTTAATTTTTTAAATTGTTTTATTTTGTAAGTGCGTGAGTATGTGCATGTGTGCGTGCGTGAGAGTGTGTACTCGTTAATTCACCTAAAACCTATTAAAAATCCCATACTGTTCACCTAAACCGAATACTTCAGAATCCAGCTAGTCGTGAGGTTGTCAGGAGACCCGAGGAAGGATCAAAGAAAGGAAAGTGAAATCCAGCTCTGACCAGACATCATCATCAGACTACACACCGGGTTACCAACCAGAGTCTTTCACCAACCCCAGAATCATCTAAATTCCAACAAATTAGGGAGACCTCAAGAGATCAAAGGAGAGACTGAGGACAGGAAGGAAGGAAGGATAGATGAAGCAAAGTGAGATCCACAGTTTTAGGTTACTAATATTACAGTCACTCACTTGTGATTATGCAAGGACTAATAGCACTTCAAGGCTAAATAATTGGTCATAAAATTCTTACTGATTTAACAGTCTTACTTAAATTAGATTTTTGACACATTGCAATATGCTGAGGGACTAATATAGTCCGTTAGGTTTATGTAGAAAGCTACCCAGTGTAGCAGGGGTACACATAAACATTTATGAGTGGTTCTCGAAGGGGCAACAGAGTTTGTTGCTTGGTGCAAATTTTTGTTCCCGACTTACCAAACTCACTAGGAGCGGCAATTCTAGCATTTATTACTATTACCATTAATGCTTGGTATGCAAATCCGCATTGAAGATCTGAATCTGGCGCACAATAAGTAATAATAATTGACAATAATATTTTCAACACACGTGCGCACCTGTGTCACCGTGTCCTCAATGCGTTTGAAAGTATTAGATTACTAAGAACCTCTAAGAAAGTTAGTAGCTCTTGCTCAAGTTCAAGCAGTTTACGACGGTATAGGTTCCAAACTATCCGTCATAAATGCTGCAATGTCATTCAAAGGTCAGACTGTATGATCTGAGTCATTACTCATTGCAAGTTTTGTTGATGCTTTTCTGATTACCCTCTAACTATAGCAAAGGTCCGGGCGTATGAGAGTAAATCAGCCTTACATCTCATTAAACTCAGATTAACAACATCCGTAGCTCCCAAGGCTTTGTTCCAATCGACTGGTTGGCGGACTAAAGCCTCTCTGCACCGAATACTGGAGTTGACAAGCCCATCTTGACAGAAACCTCCTCAAATAGAATGCTTTACTGCGACGGTGCCACCATCAACAATTGAGCGGGCCCTGCCAATTCCTGAAGGAAGAATCGATGTGCGCCGTAAAGAAGGTTTTAAAGATGGGAATGATCCAGATTGAGATGGAGTGAGAGCAGTGGAAAGGCAGGAGTCAGAGAGGCTAGATAAATCTCTGCTTGTGTCACCCCCCCCCCCCCCCCACCACTCCATGCGTTAAAGAACTTTAGAGCAGCTCGCACAGCCCACTCGTTCCACCAGATGATTAAATGATGCCAGATGATGAGACAAACAAGGCTAGGTTAAACGCAGGGACACTCATGAAGAAGCTGAACCCTAGAGGACCTTTAATGAAACACTAGCGGAGACTGTGAGAGATTTCCCTTTTTAATCTAAGGGCAGCGAGATGGAGCAGATGTCTAAGATTTATTTTAACAAGATTTTTTTTCCCCCCAATTGTTGATAACCCTTGATGTAATTTATGCCTGTATATTTTGATATTTTTGAATCAATGTATCATTTGTTGCTTTTATTTTCCTTTTAGTCAAAAAAAAAAAAAGTAATTCTAGGGCTGCTCGATTATGAAGAAAATATTAATCATAATTATTTTGGTAATAAGTGAAATCGATAATTTATTAAAGGACGATAATTTATTTTTTGGTACAAAGCAAGAAAATGTTTAAACATTAAAAAAAAATCTTAAGACAATAAAATGATTTGAAACGCTATAATTATGCAAGTTCATTTTGGATGAAACAAAATTTATTATAGGTAAATGAGTTATTATAAAATTTTTGATTTGGATTTTTGAAAATGGAAAGAACAAATGATTCAATTCCCCTCCACTTCTCTACCAATGCTGCCGATCACACCACCCAGCAGAAGTGTGACGAGCCATGGTGTGAGTCACCCTGTGAGGTAACCCCGGCTACGCGGTGCAAGACACCAACATAAGTGTTTGACAGACACCACGTCTATCTGAGAGCAACGCGGCGGCAGAGTCCAAATCTTGCATCCCCTTTGACCCTTTCCTTTCACCACCTGCTGTCTGTGTTGTCTGCCGCTCTGTCCAAACACCCACTTGAAAACCCAAAGCGGCATTCAAGTCCCAGTGGTTTCTACTTTTATCGTATTGTAAGTCTAGAGAGTGGTCTTAAGGCCACTTTTGATTCGATCTGTTTTGGTCCGATAAAATCCCAATGTCCCATAATGTGTTATTTTTAGAACAGGCGCCCTAATGTGGTCATTGGGGGCAATTTGGTGCCTATGGACACTACGTTGGTGACTCCTAATCTTAAACGCTGTAGTTTGTGCCTTTAAATCAAACCTCAGACACACAACTTGATACACCGTGTTATAATTGCAACAGCAGAAATACTACCACAGGTATCAATAAGATGAACGGATGGACTACCTCTCTTCATCTCAGAAAGCAAGACAAATGGTGGACAAATGTATTTTTAGCTCTAGGATTTTCAATTTTGATATTTTTCACCTTTTGTCTCCTGTCGTTACTTGGTCAAAGTCTTCATCTTGATTTGGTCTCGACGTGCCTTTGTCTTGTCTTGACCTGCTTCATTCTCAGTACAGAGTTGGTTTCAGCTGTACCAAGTCTTGCCTTGGTCTAGACTTGCCATTATCTTAGTCTATAGGCCTGCCTTGATCTTGGTATTGACATAGTCTCAACACCTCAGTCTTGATCTTGACTTGGTCTCAACCTGCCTCCGTCTTGCGGTATTGCGTTTGTCTGAACTGTTCAAAGTGTTTGGTCTCAGTTTATTTGGCCTTGACGACAATACTAGTTTCTATACTAGCCAATATTACCATCAAGTTTTGGAACAAGCATCCAAAAGTGTAATCCTTCTGAATTTGAGGCATTGCAACAATGGACAATCAATCATTTCTTGGTTTGCTGATTCATAGTCCAACAGCATGCAACGCAAGCACTTTTGGATTCTCAAAATTCACAGGCCCTTACTGTATTCAATAATTACCTTATCGAATACTAACTCTAGTGAATCACCGCCAGCTGTTGGCATGCGCACTACATCGATGTCAATGCAAAACCACAAGAAATGGTCGTGAAATTGTTTTACTAAAGTGCCTTGTTAGCCTCAACTAAAAGATTAATAGCATGCATCTAGTTAGACAAATTCTGAACATTTAGAACAATGTCTTTATCTGAGGGTTGATAAATAATCCAACATTGTTCTTGCAAGTTTTTTTCCCCTTAGGAAATCATGATAGACCAATTAGATGGCTGGGATCTTATCTTCACACTGACTCAATTAGGGAGCTTTAGGTGTTCAGATATTCTTGACAGATAAACAGAACCCAAGTTCTTAGTATTGATGTTGACAGCACAACTGGAAAGCTGCAAATAGCTGGCGCGAGCACAACGTTCTATTCTGCCCTAAAAAGCACATCAACCGGAAACATGATTCAGATGTCTTTTACGTCAGCCGATTTGAAACATCCATGTAAGGTAAAAAAAAAAAAAAAAAAAAGGGTGGTAAGACACTAGTCGAGTTGTTTAAGATTGAAAGACGTCTCGTATTCGGGAGGTGAGGGGCAGCTTGTTCAACGAGGATGCGCGATCAGTCACGTCAACGCCGCAGGACTGCGATGACGAATCGCTCGCTACGTTCTTCCCCTTCCATTCTTCTTTCATCACCCTCTTTGCTCCGGATCCACTCCCTAACGTCATTTGATTGTTTATACGGAGCTCACCCCCACCCCCCCCCCCCATCCACCCGCCCTCCAGCCCCCTATCCCAGTCCTCACAGGGAAGCACTCTCCTGGACTTAATGCAGCAGATAAAACTCTGACATCTGCTCGGCCTACTTACCACAACCGCACAATCTGCAGCCTTGCTGGGAACTCGACCACAAAAATACGCAACTCTCTGTTTGCCCCTCTGTCCGAATATACTTCTCGACAGCTGCCCCTTTAGGTCCCTTGCTTACAAGGATGCACCATTTCGAATTATAAAAGGGGGCAGCCCAGCTGCACTAATAAACACAATGAATATTTCATGTCTGTTCACCCCCATCTGGATTTTTCATCCTTAAAACCCTTTTAATCTTACACACTGTGACCGCATATTGCGAAATAGTGGCCTCAACTCTAATAGACATAGTGCCTTAATTAGTCAATGGTTTTATTGTCTTTTTGAACACATATTTTTTCCGTTCCTAGATGTGCACATACCAACTGTTAGTTAGCATGTCAGAATTTTAGCGATAGCTATTTTGCTTCATATTCTAGCTGTTAGCACGTTATTAGTTCTCATTTAAAATAGTTGCTGCTCTATTGCTATCTTTTAAAATACTGACATGCTACATAGAGCACTATGTGAGCTGCCTTATCACTTTTTTTGTACTCAGGTTGCTATATGTTAGCATACCAACAGTTAGCGTATTAGCATTTGATCTGTTCATATTAGAAATAGTACCTGAGTATGAGCATAATGCAAAAAACAATTATCAATCTGCCCTAGTGCTTTTAGTACTCAGGTTGCTATCTAGCTAGATGTTAGCAAACCCGTTACGTCGATTTTCATTTGATGTAGTAAACAAATTCAGAGGATGTAACATCAAACTTAGCACTTTCTTGTTTCTATCATCATTCTTGTTAACATATACAGCATATTATTAAAATTGGGTTTCAACTAATAGTGGCTGTCCACTGAGATCCTAAAATAGCATTGTGGCCACACAGGTTGTTCGCGTGCTCTAGGTTAGCATCGTAGCTTTTAAGCATCGTTCAATTTTTCCACATTTGCAGTGCCACTGTTAAAATAGTTCTACAGGGCCCAATATGGATGTCAAATGCTTCATGTCTATGCAAGGACTTCACTTCTCATGTAGCCTCAAGTTAAAGCTGGTCTGCCAGTTGTTTTGTAGAGAAAGTGCTCTCACTCCTGCCTGCTGTAAATCCACCTCTCCCTCTGGGACAGACGAATTGCAATCAATTAATACAGAGACAGCTTTGGAGGTCACCACAAAAGTGTCTCTTCCTATTGACTTTTACATTCCGCCGCTGAGCCTACCAGGGATGCTTGGTGTCTATTAATAATT